>NC_086170.1:0-255000 GCF_035149785.1 Candoia aspera
CTGGGGGTCCACTTCAGCTCTCCTGGGTGGCAAGAAGAGCTGCCCCCCCAACCCAATAGAGGAAGACATTTCTACCGAGTTCAGAAGAGAGGGCCCCTTCGGGGAACATCTGGGGGCCATCACTCCAAGCTGTGGGGTCCCATGCCACAATGCTGGGAAGGAAGATGATCAGTGGGGTTGGCCAGCGGGGGGCGGGGGAGCTGAATCTGGAGGCCCCCAGATGGCACGGAGAAGAAATGTAGAAAGCTCAGGCGGATTGTGCAGAGTCCAGCAGACTTTGGGTCGGGCCTCTGGGATGGTCTTGGTAGAAGTAAGAAAAGGCTTAAGTTGGGCACTGTTGGACTCCAGAAGCCTTCATGTATGTGCCCGTGTCGCCCCCTTGGCGACCAGAGAGAAATGTGGGGGGCCACTTGACTTTCCCCTGTAACCTGGGAGCCCTGGGTAGCGCCCCATCCAAGCACGAGTTGACCCCTGTCCTGCTTAAAGGTTTTCCCTCATGTCGGTGGCTGTCCCAAAACGTTGGGATGCCGATGAGCATCTCCTAAGTCCGTCTGGCCCCTCTCATTCACAATCACACCATGTGTGTGTTGTGTCATGTTGTTCATCAATGTTCAGTGCCTGTCGGTAACGCTCAGGAGGAGAGCTGTGAGCAAAGGAATTAAGTGCCCCCTAAGGAAAACTGCCAGGATTTCCAAACCTCACCATCTCAAAGTGAATCTGGACAGCTGCTGGTCCACCTGCTTTGCTGCCAGAGGTGTGTTCGAGTCCCCCCATCGTTGATCCTGCCATGAGCAGAGAGTAGCTAATGGCTTCCCGGGAGCCTCCTTGTTCACTGGGGTCCCTTCCCATCTCTGCTGAGGGCGCAGCGTAATTATTCGGATGCCGAAGAGCCAGTGGGGATGCAAAGTGATCGATGCCTCCTTGCTGCTTCAGGCTGAGCAGAAAAACAGCTTCCTTGCACATGCTGTCCGGCCACAACAAGCTTCGCCGGGTCAGTGGTCTAAGCTGCGTTTAGGCCACGGGTGCAGTTCTGCCTTCGCTCACAGTCGCCCCCCTCCCCAAATCTGACTTTCACCTACAGCCAAGCTGGCTATTTCTCCCCCAGCAGGGACCTGCCCATCCCGGTTCCAAATTTAAAAAGTGGGAATTGGCTTTTGGACTTCCTGAGTGTTAGGATGGTTTGCTTTCCAGCTGAAATGTGACTTGCGGGGAAGGAAATCTCAATCACAGCACCCGCTTGTCCAATTCAACATCATTATGGGGAATGTCCAAGGCTCTTTTTCTGCAAGGATGAAACAAAACAAAACAGGAAAATTTTCTAGAGAAATGTCTCCATCAATGGTTTGATCTCTAGCTTCAACGGAGCCTGTGTGGGCACTGGAGAAAAAGCAGCGAACGATGTGAAGAAAGGACTTGTCCTTGTGTAGGCCTAACAAAAGTTAGCAGCATGGATTTTCTCCAACCTCATGTTTTTCTTTGCTAGTTTCTTATGTCCCTATTTTTCATTTGTGACTGCTTTGGTGGCTCAATAAACCATGAACTGTTGAACAAAAAAAAAGTGTGTATGTGTGTGTGTTGATTTAAGCCCCCAGGCCCCCCAAGAGAAATCTGAAAAAGATTCTCAAAGACTTCTAAAGTAGAAAAACAGCCTCTTTTGCTGGGGAAGAACCATGAGGGATGGATTCCCACTGACCGGGGGTGGGAGGATGATGACGCCAGTCAAAGGGCGACAGGAAAATGCCCCACACCTCAATTTCCTTGTGTTGATGGGGAAAAAGGGGGTTAGCAGCTCCGTCAAGCCCTCCTCCCCTCTCTCCAAGGTGCTCCTTTTTGCTATGCAAAAGCTCAGTGAAGAAGCCTGGAAAACAGCACCCTTTGGCGGGCTGACACCCTTGAGAAATTCTCCCACTGCCCCTTTGTGCTGCAGTTCCTGCTTGCAAATAATTAATTATCCTAATCGCCTGTAGAGAAGCAGGAGTTTGTGCGTCGCTCAGGCGCCTGAGCCCTGCCTGCGCTCCACAGCCAGTGGGTCTCTTGGCATCGCGGGCAAAGCCACCAGGAGGCACCCCTGGCTCCAGTTTGGTTCCCTGGGAATGGCGCCTTCCCCTTAGTTGCTCAGGCAACAACCGGGCTGCAACAGAGCGGCTCTGCGCTGAACCAATGAGGCTCTACCCTCCACCCCCCCCCTTTGATCCACCATCAACCTGATGCGGACACTTTTTCTTTTAAGCAGAAAAGCTGGGGAAAACTCTCGCCGAAGAGCTTTAACTAACATGTCTGCCCTGCAATCGTCTTCAGCCATGTCGCCCCACGTGTTGTCGTTTTGAACAGGAGGGAACCCCAAGGAAATGGCATTCCTTCTCCATCGCAGGGGCCTCACTGACATCCGTGTCAACTCCTGCGCTCAGAGGCTGAGGTGCCCTGCAGTTCCTTGGCACCCCAAACTGCCTATTTTGTGTGCCAGTAACAAAGAGGAAACAGGTGTGTCTGCTGTGCGTTGTGCGTCCTGCCGTCCCAGATGCCGCCTTAGCGTTCCAGATGGTACAGGGCCGGTTAGGAAAGATTCAGTGAATGCTGAGCAAGTATGTGTCATGCGAGCTGTCAGCTTTATGTAAGGAATGCCTAAGACTAAATAAAAGCCAGAGCTTAAACTTGATTTAGAGTCTGAGTCTTTTATTTAGTCTTAGGCATTCCTTACAGTATGTCGGAGAGAGAAGAAAAGAGAAACGCCTTTGATTCATCTCTGAATGCAAATGTACCCACTTCGGATTTTCCTAACCAATGCACACACTGAAATTTAGTCCTCTCTGACATTCACGGCGCTCTGGATTTTGCAGGGCTGTTGCTTGATATAAAATCTGTTAGGAAATTGTTTCCCTTCCCACGAGTACTTTCGGGACGAACCCTGTGCAAAAACGCATAAGGTCGAGAGAAACGGTCAGCGAAAAGCAGCAGGGAAAATTGCAAAAAAAGAGAGGGAAAGAAATGCAGACGTTTGCTGAAAGGTGCACTATCTGCAGTGAGTTTTGAGAGTGAATCTCGGAAATAACCTTGACCTGGAGCCATTTGCAAAAATGAGAAATTGAAAGTTAAATGGAGAGCTGTCCCGACTCCCAAACCTTCCCGCGCTCTAGCGCCCCCATAAGCTGGACGCAGCACAACCACTTCGGCATTAGAAAGTTGGCAACAGCTGGCATCGATCGGTCTCTTAGAACCCTTTGCCCTGTTTGGGGAGAGAAATACTGCTGCCGAGGGAGGAGACGCCTGGCAGACTTCTCCAGCCGGGTGAGAAATTCTCCCCACCATTCCTTGGGGTGGGCTGACCCAGCAGCAGCAGCTTCCCCACCACCACCCCAAGAAGTATTTCCTCCTCTTTCGGCCGCCTGAAACCCATTTTGCACTTTCACAAGGGGCTTCCTGAGGCTTCACCAGCTCCTAACCTCCTGGGCCTCTCTTGGGGGGCGGGGGGCGGTTAGAAGTCAAACGAGAGCTGATTTCGCTCAAGTTTGGGGGGAAAAGGTTCAGGAATTGCACCGACGATTGCGGAGAGAGAACCACGAAGCAGCAGCTTCTGCAACAGGGCTCAATCCGCTTAAAAGATGTCGGGTCTCCCCCACTCCCCTGCTTCAGAAGCCCTTGACTCGGGCATCTGTGGTGGGTGCGGTATAGACCCTCGGGGCTTTGTCTTGCCCCGCCGAATTTGCACGCCACTGCTGTTGGCTCGTTTGTGACAGGCAGAGCACCCTTTCCCCGGGGCTAAGCAAACTGTATTAGAACCCCAGCAGCCACTGCGGGCTCCCTGGGAGAGGAGGACCCAGCCCAAAGCCTTGGGGTGGCCGGAGCAGGCCGGACCCTCGCCAGCTCAGAAGCCCCGCCCCGTCGCCTTCAAGCGGAGGGGGCGGCCGTGCCGGTGTCCCGAGGCTCTGCAAGGGGGGGGGCAAAAGGGGCGGAAGGCGGCCGGACCAAGTCCCTGCGCAGGCAAGGCGATGGGGCCAGCTGTCCTGGTGGGGCCAATTAAAAATGACGCCTCTGATTTCAAACCTCGCCGTGTTTGTTTCCATGCCCTTCCCTGGTGCCCCGTGCCAGGTGTTGGAAGCTGAATCGGAGAGCCTGGGAAGAGGCCCGGGGGCATTTGGGGTCAGGCGCAGATGTGAGGGCTGTGGGGTTCTCGGGGAGCATCAGGGAGGTCTTAAAACACAAGGGGAAGCCTAGCTGGGGGTCCGGTTCTTGAGGACTAGAAACGTAGGAAGCTGCTGTATGCAAAGTCAGGCTGCTGACCCTTTGAGCTCTGAATACCATGGAGAAGGCCCCAGTGCAAAATAGGGGATAATGACAAGGCGGCAGGTTCTGATGAGGGACAAGGAACGAGAAATCGGATGGGGACCTGGCGTCCGCCAGGGAGGCTTGATTTCCTGCACAGAGCGGGGGTTGGACTAGATGGTCTCGAGGACCTCTCCCAACTCTGGGATGCTAGTCTGGAACCTCCTGCAGGTGCTCCAGCACTGAACGAGGGCTCTTTCCCTCACAAACACGAGCCGGAAACTCTGAGTATGCGAGACGAGGGACAACGTGGGTCATTCCAGGAAGGGGTGTAGGTGTGCAAAGGGGCCTTCTGAATGCCAAGCGCAGGGGGGCAGACTTCTTTAGGCCCGGGGGGGAACCAGTGGCCCCCAGATGTCCCCCTGCCTGGACAGCCACCAGGAATTGCGACTGTGAAGCATCCAGGGACTTCTGAGCCCCCTTCCTCCATCGGTTAACCAGCTGCAGCCATTTCTTCCCCTCTGAGATGCAGGTCCAGGAGATGCTGGGATTAGCAGGGAAGGGTACAGGGAACTTTCTGCCTGTGTTCATTCCCTTTCTGTCAAGGGCAGGGTCTTCTGTCTGGTCCCAAGGATGCCCCAGGTTTTAGGCAGGGGCAGTTGATGAAGAAACACATCTTTCTTCGATTCTCCCAATTTTAGTCAGGCGAAATGGAGGAGGATGCGAAGAGCTGAGTGTTTCCTGGGGAAAATACTCAGCTCTGTCTGCCTAATTTTTATTAGTTTGGGACTCAGAAGGAGCGGGACCCCTCTCTTTTCAGACCTCAGAGCCAGCCTGGAAAACCAGCTACACGCTGGACAGAAGCTCCAAAACGCCAGGACAAATTTGGGCAGACTCTCATCTATCCATTTCCTAGCAAAACCTCTCTTCCCCCAACGATCAGAGCTAGAAACTTCTAAAACTGCAAGTTGGAATTGTTTAGAGAACATTCAGCAATCCTGATCAAGTTATCTAATGCAAGTCTTCTAACAACACCCCCCGCCCCTGCCCCAGCTCTCTGCTTCTGCTCCTGGTCACCCAATTGTGAAATCAGATGATGATCAGAACGTTAATGCTGCTATTTAAATGCACAGGCGCTTCGATGAAGGCAGGAGGCGGGGTTCATGCGGGGGGGGGGGGCAGAACCAGCCCAACATGATAGCAGGGCTGCAGATGGTGAGTGGGCCGGGCAGTGGGTAACCGTGGCACGGGTGTGTGTTTAAAAAAAAAAAAAGAGCAGAGGAAGAAACAATGAAGCACAAAGAAAGAAAAAAAGAAATCAGCATCAGAGCCAAGTGGAATGGAAAATTAGAAGCCTTCGTGCAAGAGCACAAGCGCACGCCTAATTGTGGGTCAAGAAACTTTCAGCCAATCCTGTTGCCAAGAAGAGCACAGGGCGGTGCCCCTCGTGGCCACCCCAAACTTGCTGGGGGCACGATTTCTGCCAAGGACTGTGGCTTCTGGCTCGAGGGCCCCCCAAAGCCCCTTCTGCCAGGAGGGAGCCGAGGACCGTCTCAGGCCGCAGCTGCTGGCTGGAGGGAAAATAAGTCAGTGCCGTTCTGCAGCCACCTTTGAGGCCAAGTCAAGATTAATGCTGCAGAGAGAAGGAAGACCAGGCAGGGTGTGTGTGATTAAATGAGCGTCAAGAAATGGGGCTCCTCTGGGTCGTTCCCAGATGAGCCTTTTTCACCTCTCAGCAGTGGGTTCGAGGAAGGCATCGACCAAAGGCTCACCGAGCGAACGGTGGGCATTGTGCCATCAGCCACCTTCAAGTCGGGTTCTACTCCCTTGGGGTCTCTGCAGATGTGCGACACCCTAGAAGTGTTTGCCATCCTCTACTGGTTTCCAGCTACAGATCTCCTGTTGGCCTCCCCTCCAGGGCCCTGCTTAGCATTTGAAGATCGGCCAAGGAGGGGTGGGGGGTGCCGCCAACCGGCAGGGCAAAAACACAGGGGTGACTGTTGCTTTTTCAGTTTCCAAGTCTGGCGGTCTTAATTTTGGCCAGACGCTTGATCAGTTGATAGCACACTAACCACGACTCATCTAACCACAATTAAGCAGCCATGAGCTGGCTTCACGCGGCCCACTTTTTTTTTCTCCCCAAAATGCCTGAAAAATACTGAGTCAAAAAAAGCAGCTTCCTTCCTCAGTCCCTCCACATGCCAGCAAATCTCCAGTGCAAGGGTTAGTGAGAGGAGAACTTGGATTAAAAGGGCTTAACATTGGGGAGACAATGGCATTTTTACTTCCAGCACCTAGAAACAGCTGCTTCCAGACACACACGAAGCAGGATATTTCCCTCTGATCCAGCCAAACCATTGCCTAATCTTCTCCTTCGAGGCTCACTGCTGATTAAGGTATTTACGCATAAACAGAAGCTGCTTCTTGTAACTGTGGAGCAGCAACAACAAAAGGACGGATCCTGAACAGCTTTTGAAGAAGCACTGATTGCACAAGGACGGAGGCAAAATACCCAACCGCATCTCAGTTCTAAACAAGATGCACAATTTCTTTCTAAGCTTTTCAGAGCTCAGCCGCAACACGATACAAATGAATCAAAGTCGTTTATACTGAGATTTTTTTTAAAATTCAAGCAAAAGGCCTTCCTGCAGTTTGATAAAACACACCGCATATGTACTTCTGATGCCAACAGTGCCATCAAGATGGCTTTGCTCTAATGCAAACACGGAACGTAGAAATTGCAGGAACTGGACAATGTAGAGGTCTTTCAAAAAATGCAACCCTGGAGGTTGGGAATGCTAATCTGGAGGAGGGATATTTCAGAGTTATGTTGGCAGAGCAGAAATAATGTCATCTATCCATGAACCATTTATTTATCCAAGATGCTTTTTTTTCCCAACCAGGTAGCCAAAATGATGTTCATTCACATATAGAAACTGACTTTCCTCTCCTAGCATTCCCTATACAGTCTCCCCCAACTCTGGTCACAAACCGTAGGATGTAACTTGTACATACATCTTTCAATAATGTCTTTTTCACCCACGGCCTCTTTCTCTCAACTCCCCGCTTTGCCACATTTTCAGATTTATGGAGGCTCTTCCACACTGTAATTATTGTCAGCGTTTATTAGAATTCCTCTGTTAATCTTTTTTTAACTTTCCATCTGCCTTGGCCTTTCCATCACTTTAATGAATCAACATTCACAAGCCACCATCAAACTTTGCCTAACAAGCCTGCAACTTAAAGCAATTGCGTCTTAAGAGGGAAACTGTCTCCCAAGTGCTGTTCTAGGTGTTATGGAAGGTAAAGTAGAAACGAAAAGAAATTCAGACATGAAAGTGGGCACAGGGTGAGTTCAAGAGAAGCCACCCCAACCTGTACAAAATCGGAAGGATATTAATGTAGGCACAAGATCTCTTCTTAAAAAAAAAAACAATTTTACCAACCTGGGCCAAATTAGTTCAGTCTTTCTAAAGGTAGTCCTCACTTAACAACCATTCATTTAGTGACAGTTCAGACTTAGGACGGTGCTGGAAAAACCGACTTACGACCCATTCTCACACTTATGACCATCACAGTGTCCCCACATGATCATGACTTGAGCGCTTGTCAACCAGTTAGCGTTTATGACCAATGCAGTGTCTTATGGCCACCTGATTGCCATTTTCAACCTTCCCAGCCTGCTTCTGGCAAGCAAAATCAATGGGAACCACATGACCTGCTTAACAACCATGTAGTTTGCTTAATGCTTAACCCCCGCGGTGATTCACTTAATGACTGCTGCAAAAAAGGTCCTAAAATCAGGTTGGATTCGCTTAATGACCACTTTGCTTAGCAACCAAAATTCCTGTCCCAGTTGTGGTCGTTAAGTGAGGACTACCTCTACCACCATTATCACCTTGGCATTTTATTTTACCTGCCTCCATGTGCCTGTTGGGGGGTATTGTTTTCCAAATGTCCAGCTAAATATCACAGCATGTTAAGCCATAATCAGCTGTATTCATTTGAGCATCTCCTGTTAGGGGAGTTTGGTTAACCCAGATTTAGAACCACACAGGCCTTCTGAATCCAGCTTCGAGGTATATACAACACGCTGACACCACAATCGTGCAAGTGGTTGCGCAAACCCAGCTATGGTGGTGTGTGTAAACCAAGGCTTGCGGTTGAGCGTCTTGTGTGAACCCATTCAGTGGCGGCTTATCCAGGGAACCGTGCTTAAACATACCATACCTTAGAGTCCTACCTGAACATAAATCTCAATTTGGACTGCCTAGGTTTCAATGTTTGGGATGGAGATTATTTATTCTATTTGCGTGGTCGTTTCTCCAGCCAAGCTGAAATCAGCCCGGTGCCTCCGAGCAGTGAAACTTGGGTTTGGATTTCCACTCTGTTTCTTTCTGATGCCTTTTAGGACCTGTCCTTTCCAGCCTGGGAACCACTATAACTCACAAAAGTGGCTTGTACAGAGATGCGGGCTCCTCCTTGGACTTCTGATGCTGGTGAGAACTTACCCCAGATGTGCGCTTAGGAGAGGAAATCGGAGACAAGACCAAACCACCGAACCAAACAATGTGGAAGGAAGACTGACTGTGGTGATCAGCCTCTCCAAAACCCTTCAACACCTCCCTGGCGCTCCACACGTTCCTCTTTCAGCAGATAACTTGGTGTGTGAGTTGACACACAGGTTGACAACATGACCCATCAGCTGCATTTACATCACCCTGGACCTACCTTAGTGTGTTCAGGAGCCTCCTTTCCCCCCCAGATTTGGCTGGATGAACATGGACAGCAGAGACCCTTGGCTAACTTCGTCAGGCCCTTAATCCCCCCATTTTTTAAGGTGGAGGACACCCCCCCACCCACCCAAATGAAGAAACTGTGAAAACCAGGCTGCCATTGTGGGAACTGGCAACAATTGTGGGAGAAGACGGGCATGATCATCTGCCAAGCTGCAAGGTCCCTCATGGGGAGATTTTGCAAAAACATATGTCTCTCCACCCCCTCCCTCAATTATCCCTCTTGGTTTCGTAACTCAACAACTTCACAGTAAAATGCTGACCTAGCTTAACATGCTGGGCAGGGGAGGGGGAACCGCTTATGAAAATATATGAATATTTATATACATATTTCAGGCTTCGCTACCTTTGAGAGAAAAAGCAGCTTGGAGATAGGAGTGGTGAATAATTAACCTGTTTATCTTTGTTCTGGGCATGCATCAGTGTGTGTAGATGTTGTGTAGAAGCCCACACTATTCAAGGAATGTGCTTAAGAGGATCCTTTTTGCAAGGCAAAACACTGACCTGGTTTTTCCTCGTGGGTAACTCCTCGGTTCCTGACAAGCCACATTTGCGCACTGGGTGGGATGCATGAGGTCTGGAGCAGAGCCAGCTGTGGTAGGGAGTGGGCACCACAGCAGGCCGGGTCTCCCCAAAGGCCTTTCGATCTGACCAAGAGAGATGGTGGGGAAAGAGAAGATGGAAACAGTCAAAATTTCTACATAATTTTATATAATTATGTATAAATATAATATATATTATATAATATATATGTATATATGTATATATAATTATATACATTACATATTATACTATATAATTAAAATAATAACATACACACACACACACACACACACACACACATACAATTATACATATATTATACTATATAATTAAGATAATATTTTATGCCTGGTATTTTTATGTTTTTACTGACATTTAAGTATATTTATATTGGATTGATTTTATATTGTATCATTTTTATTCATTGTTATTTATTATCTGTAAGCCACCCAGAGTCGTTGTGTATGAGTTGGGAGGCAAGGAAATTTGATAGATAGAGGGATAGATGATAGATGGTAGATAGATAGATAGATAGATAGATAGATAGATAGATAGATAGATAGATAGATAGATAGAGATAGATAGATGATAGATAGATAGATAGATAGATAGATAGATAGATAGATAGATGATAGATAGATAGATAGATAGATAGATAGATAGATAGATAGATAGATATAGATAGATGATAGATAGATAGATAGATAGATAGATAGATAGATAGATAGATAGATAGATAGATAGATAGATAGATAGATAGATAGATAGCTGGAAGGGGTCTGCTGGCTGCTCATCTGAGAAGCAGGAGCTCAGCCCGGGTGCAGAGAGACCAGGGAGGAGCATTTAATCCACCTTAGTGAACTCAGTATTAAGTGAGGCTGGGAAGTCCCTTGTGCGGTTTCCAAGAGGCTCGCTGAAAGCAGACGAGCATGGAAGGTACCTCACCACCACCTGTGTGGTTCTTGCTTCCTCCGGGGTCTGCAGGAAGCTTTGCCACTGACCCCCTTCCCTGCTCAACGCACTTTCATCCCCACAAAGAGAGGGAGATCCCCAGCCTCCGTTTAAAGATCCCCCTGCTAAGGGACTGGTTCCAGGATGGTCCAGCTGCTGAACGGATTGCAGCTGTTTTACACCCAGCTTCCTCCTCAAGCAGCAGGCGAGAATCAGCGTTGAGGCAACAGAAGAGGATTTTTTTGTCTGAAAAACATGCTCAGGGGCTAGCTCTAAAGCTATCATTCTTATCGAGGATGGAGGGGAAAGAGTATAATGCCAGGTTTGCACAACACCCTCACACCAGTTAAAATCCTAGCAGTTGCAGTTGCACAGCTTGGCTAATTTTAACCTCGTTGCTTCAGTGACCTGTGATTCAGGAGGCAAAGATTCAATCTGCGGTTTCGTTTGGCTCCCCCCCCCCCACGTGTGCCTCTCTTTCTCCTCACCAACCCTCAGATGTGGTGCCTTGCCAAAATAAGCAAAACGAAAACACCCCAAACACCCTGATTTTGATGAGATTCTACATATGGTTTGTTTGTTTGTTTATCAAATTTTATTACTGCGCATCTCCCCCCGCAAAGGAGGGACTCTGGGGGGATTGCATCGCGGTGCTTTCTGGGGAGCATTTCACTAATAGATAGGAGATGCACATGCCATGTGGCAGTAAAACACTCCACAAAAACAAGAACAGAAAAAAAAATCTCAAGGCAGTTAAAAAAAAAAGGCACCAAGATATGTATTTGTTTGTTTATTGCAGTTGCTTTTTAAAGTTGTTAAACACTGGCAAGGAAGAGGGAAGAGTTGGGGGCAGAATTTCCGTGAATGACTCAGAATTAGGACCCCGTGAAATTGCCTTCAGACCTTTGCGTGCTGGTCCACGACTGTAATAAAGATTTGATTTGATTTGACTCAGACCTTGGACCCATCTCCCCGAGTGCCACAAGCACTTTCCCCACCCAGTCTGGAAGATGGCATGGATGGAACCTTATTTACTTGGGGAACTTTCCAAAGCTTTCAGTAGCCAGTCCCCACCCAGATCCTCTGTGGATTTTCAAATTGGTCCCTCAAGGATGTCCAACCCTGGCTTGAAGCGTTCTGCATCTGAGGATACAGCAGCGGTGCAGAACAGCTGGTCCACGAGGAACGACGGCAATCTAATTTCCTAAATTCTGTTTCTTTCCTGAGTTCCCATCACGCCCAGAGATGCCCACGTTTCCATGGCAACCTGCAAGCTCACTTCTGTTTAAGAAGTTAATCCAAGTTATTTCTGTGTTTTGGGAGGAGGTGTTGAGCTGTGTAGAAAGTTCACCGCTTTCCTCAGACTCTTAAGAAGCCGAAATTCCAGTGTTGGCTCGGCTTGGCACGCGAATCAGCCTTCGGTGGTGGGGCTGGTTTCAAATCTGGACCAGTTATGTTCTTTCTCGGCTTCTTCTCCATCCATGTTGTATTTTTAAGGCAGTAATTACTAAACCCACGGCAGCGTCAGGTCCTTTGAGAAGAACCCCTTCCTAGAGGGACAAAACAGGGGACGACAGAAGGACAGGACAGGGCAGGAGAGGGCATTCCTTCCTCCATCATCAGCAATCTCTGGGGGTGGGTGCCAAGAAGATGGTAGCCAAAGGAGACCCTCTGAAACCAGAGGAAAGATCAGCACGTTCAGATGGTGCAAAATTCTGGGCAGGAACTTCCAAGAGAAGGATCTTTCTTCAAGGATACCTGCAAAGATCTCATTCCAAGTTCCACCTTTGGAATCCAGTGCTCATCGACTTAGGGCCACCAAGAGCATGTCATTTTTTTGGCCCATCACACTGCCCCTTGGAGACCACTTCTAGGAATCAAAGAGGAAGTTCTTCCTCCCCCTTGGAGGGGGGAGATGTTAACACCCCTTTTGTTTCTTTTTCCCTCCTACTTCCTGCCAGATAGAGGGTCTATGTTTCCTCCCAAATTGCGGGTGGAGAGGTCAGGCGGATGATAGCTCCAAGGAAAGGAGAAATCCTGTTGCCATTTGCTAAGGGCAAGATCCCCACCCCAGTGGGAACAGGAGCAGGGCTACTGAACCCCCCTCCCCCCCAGGAGAAGAACCTGCAAGTTTTCCCTGCTGGGATTAATGGAGACCAGGGAAATTCCTTGCCCAGAGACATTCACACAGGCTTGGCCACCCCATTGCCAAGACAGCTCAAGAGCCCCTCTTCAGCCCAGCCAAACCCTGCAAAATGCTCCTTGCCCCTGAAAGATTTCCAGAGCACCTGCTCCTTCATCCAACGGATTGAGAGCTGTCGGACAAAAACACAGGATAATTTTTTGGTCTGGCGCTCGTGTTAAGATACCGTGGTGGGCTTACGACAGCCACTGTTAACCAAGATGGAAAGGAAGCCTGGTTTCTGGCACTGATGGTGTAATAGTTGCCCTTTTCCTTGCCTGTGCAGCTGACAGAAATCTTCTCTGCCTTCACGGGGGTCCTTAGCTACAGATTGCAGAGGTGGCGTGGTGTTAAGTCAGCCCACTGGGTGAGTTGGGGGCACCTGGCCTCCTGGGCCTTCCCCGCCAGGAACCGGGGGTTTAAGCACCCAGCAACATGGGGTCCTCTTGGGGAGCTGAGCCCCAGCCTCGTCGAGGCCACCTTAGGGTCTTCCACTGGAGCAAACCCCGTCTCTTGCTGCTCCAGGGCTTGAACTGAGACAACCATGGAAAACTCTTGGTTTAGGCCTTTCCTCCCGCCCCAAATTGCGAATTGCTGCAAACTTGCAAAGGGATGAAAGGGAAGCTGAGAAAAACAAAACTTCAGCAGACCCGCACCAATGCTCTGCATGAGGACGCGTTTGCAGAAAAGAGGCTCCTTCCTTGCCTACCTGCAGCCCATTGGAACAGGCAAGCCCTGGGTTTTGGGGATGCAGTTGCTATAGAAACTGAACATCCAACTCGGCTTCAGCTGTGGTTCCAGGACCACAATGCGGCTGCTTTTTCCTTTCTCTCTCTTTCCCCAGTGGGGAATTCTCCTGCGGCTTCAATAGTCCTCTTCTCTGCAGGTCCTAACAGGATCCTAGCTATCTTTTGTTGTTCCCAAGCAGAAGGTAATTTAGGAGACAAAAGGATGCGTTGACAAAGAAACTGCGGCTTTCCTGAAGGGGTGCCTCCAGCCGTCAAACCTGGAAAACGGATCAGGAGCCTTTGTGGAGGTGGTGGGGAAAGGGAGGGTCAGTCCAAAGGTGGCCAAGCTTGTCCTTACAACACTGAACTTGAGGCCCTTAACATCTGGGAATGGCTTACCGAAATTGGCTGCAGGCGCTCTGGGCCCACGGACATCATGCAGCTTATTCCTTCATCTTTGTCCGTTGTGGGCCTTTTGCTTTGCTGCTCTCATGCTGAGTCTGTGTTTTGCTAGATCCTCTTCCACTTGCTTCCACCACAATTTGGACTAGAAGACCTCCAAGGTGTCATGTTCACTGATTCAATGTAGTTTATACATCGTACCGTTTCACATGCCATGGCGCTGACGCGCGTTTCTGTTTGGGAGGGAGCTGCTGTGAGACCTTGTGCCAAGCTCTGTATGTGAAATCAGTACAATGGAATGTGTTTGGGTTATGTTCTCTGTTCAAGGCCTTTTTCTGCAGACCATCAGAGACCGATAGGAGCACCTGGGATTGTGGACTTGAGAAGACTCTACAGGGGGACGGATTTCATTTGCACCAAGGGTTTTTAGTTTGAATTTGGCGCGCTTTCATCATTCTCAGCTTTCTCTGTGATCCTGCATACTATTCTTTAATAAAACAGATATCTTTGAATTCATACCCATGAGTCTCATGGTGTTTTAGAACAGGCAACCATTACACAAGGTCCCTTCCAACCCAAGGATTCTATGATTTTGGGCTGGGACTGCTGTACCTTCCAACCATGGAGCATGATTTCCAGAGCAATCAGGAAGTCAGCCAGCATGGGAGAACGAGGCGGATGGGTCCAGACCACCACATTTGATGCTTCTGAATTTCATCAGCTACTCTTGGTAGAATGTTAAGGATGGGTTAGAGAAGAGGCCCTACAGAGGTCAAAAGTACCAAACTCCCTGGCAAATTATATGTAAATAGCAATACTAATTAGGCTTTTGCCCAGAATCACAAAAGGCATTCAAATAGGAAAGCCAGTTCAGTCTGATCTTCTGATCAAGTCTCCACAGAGAACCTTCTCACATCCCTATAGTCATAAAACTACGATTTAAAAAATGGTTTGTCTTGCTGAAGACAGGCCAATCTGGGAGCACTTGAAAGATCAAGGCAGGGATGGTGAAAGTCCAAGTCTTCTCTCTTGAGAGGCTGGCAGATAAAAAAGAAATGGGGCAAGCTGTGCCTGCATCCTTCGCCATCCCAGTCTGGAAATCCAAAAGGGGGACTCCCATCTGAAGGACCCCCATGTCTTTCAGATCATGGAGAAAGGTGGGGGAGGAAACTTCATGATCGCATCCCTAGGACTAAGTCAGTTGAGGCACCCAAACCAGCTGTTTCAATATTGCGAGGAAGCTGGTCTTGATGACTCCATCACTATTCATTAAAACCGTCTCGGCAGCTCATTCATGAGACACGGATCGCCGAGCCTCTGATTGCTGCGCGGTTTTCTCCCAAAGTGCTTCCTTATTTCCCCACTGGCCCCTGAAACAACCTAAAGCTTCCTTCTCATTTGCCTGGCTGATGTGTAGAGAAGCCTTCTATTATTGACGCTGGGTCGGGCAAGTGGAGACCGCCGGGGCACAAAAGGACTCTGTGCGTCTTTTCTGAATGCCCGGCAGAGACGTGCTCCGGCTTAGCCAATTCTCCACCCAGAGACCAAGGAGAATGTCCTGCTCTAAGACAGGCTGGAAAACCACTCTGGCCCCTTCCTGCCGGGGAGAGCAAGGACTTGCATCTGAAAGCAAAGGAAGCGGGGGAAAAGGGGTCTGAGAGGAGGGGCTCCACCTTCTGCATCCATCCTGCCCACTGAGTGACACCCCCCTCTCCAACAAAGACCACTCTGGATAAAATAACCCAACTGTGCATTTAATGGACACATCCATGAGAAGGATTCGATGAAGATTCCACATTTGGGGCTGGATGCCCAAAGTTGCAAAATACTTACCATCTCCAAGTTGCATTTATACCCCACCTTATACACCTGCCCTTTCCCCCTCCTTAAAGAAAGCAGAACACTAAATGGGCAGTTTATTACCCTATTTTCTGAGAATTTCCCTCCTGGAACCCTTAAAATATCTTTTAAGGAACGGAGAATCTCACCCCTGTCCATTTTGACCTCATTGCATGCAATCCTCAGAGGTCCAGAAAAACAGAAACATGGTTCCGTCCCAGCCAATCTCAAGAGCATCAGCCAACTCTCAGCCAAGAAGTTTTCATGCAATTAAAAGGAAATATGCAATTCTTCTTCCAGGTGACCAGAAGTGTGTGTTTTGGGGGGGTGGGAGTGTGGCTGGAAACCAGTTTGCAGACTATGACCTCTTGGCTGCAAACTCAGAAGAAGACAATCCACAAGCCAGAACTGACCAGTGAGGCTTCTGGTCTGTGGGCCAGGTATGGCCTACGGGTTCCCCTCTGGCTGACCAACTGTGCCCCCTCCCCTCCACAGCTGGCTGGGAGAAGGGTCTGAGGTTCTTGGTCCTGGAGAAGCACAGATGTTTCTTGGTGGTCCAAGCAAGGGGGCCCACAGCTTCCAGAGAAGGCAGACAATTTAGAAATACAGCGATTAACCTGGAAGGTTGAGCATGCCACGTTTTGGCCCAGACGTGAAAAGATCAGACTGAGGTAGATGCTCCCTGTGGGCCAGAGCAACTCCTTGCTGTCCAGGTAAGGCTAAACACAGGCTTGGTGCATGAGAAATGTGCTGAGAAACCACAGGTTAAGTCATAATAATTTATTATCCACTGCAGAAACAGTCTTGTGCAACAAACACGAAGTGTGTAGAAAAGCAAACAAATAACCTTTTAGGACATCATTCCAGAATGCAGGCAAAGAGAAGGATAAATAGATTGGGAGCAAGACAGCCCTTTTCTCTTCTTTGCATGTCATGCAATTTTTTTTAAATGGTCAATCCTGAATCAGTAAAAGAGAGAACTAAACCAAGGCAAACCAAAGGCAAAGGCCAGCATGAAGAGAGAATTTGTTATGCACAGATAAACCAGCTAGATAGAAGATCCTTAGAGAGGCAAGAATTACAGGTAGTCCTCACTTAACAACCACAATTGGGACCGGAATTTCAGTTACTAAGCAAATCTAAGATTTTATGACCTTTTTGCAGTGGTCATTAAGCAAACCACATGGTCAATAAGCAAATCATGTATTTCCTCATTGATTTTGCTTGCCAGAAGCCAGCCAGGAAGGTTGAAAATGGCAATCACGTGACCATGGGACGCTGTGACAGTCATAAATGCAAACCGGTTGCCAAGTACCCAAATTGTGATCACGTGACTGCGGGGGGGGGGAACACTGTGACAGTCGTAAGTGTAAGGACCGTTCGTAAGTCGGTTTTTCCAGCACCGTTATAAGTCCAAACTGCCACTAAATGAATGGTTGTTAAGCAAGAACTACCTGTACTTAGGTACAAAAGAGCAACTTCGCATAGACTCAAAATCACTACAGAGGAAACAGAAAAAGTGAAAATGCTTTTTGCATTTTTTCAAAGTATTTGGCACTCTTCCTACAAGATCACATGTTCAGTATCTGTGTACTGTTTATCTGTTTATTTAATTACACAGTAACAAAGAGAATCAACTTTACAATATTTTTAAAAAGTGGAAATTGGTCCATTACAGGGCTGTTGCTCGCTAAGGAACATTCAAAAAAAAAAAAGCAAGCAAGCATTGCATGTACTTTTAAAAAACGTTTCTTCCTGTTTCCCTTATAAAATTACATTTCTCTGTTTGCCCCTGAGTGACTGAGCATTGCTGCAAAAGTTAAATACCAGCATTACAATCCAGTTTTGGGGAAATAAGGATAACCATAAGAATATCCTCATTCAATCTTTCCGTTGAAAAAGTTCCTTACATTCACTGAGACTTCAAAAGGTAACTGGAATCAAATACTCTGTGTGTGTGTGTGTGTGTGTGTGTATGTAATTACAAACCATCCTTCCCAAAATCCAAGCATACAGGTATTTTTTAAATAGAAAATGCAGACCATGTTACGTGCAAGCTCATGGAATATTTTTTGCTAGGTTTAATCATGTAAACATTCATGTGCTTATCTGAAAAAGGTTAGAAGCATTGAGTCCCTCCCTGCCCTGCCCCGCCCCAATTATTTCTGTTTTCAGAGGATTTTTTAGCAGTCCAGTTTGAAAATTGCACTTTCTGGAGGGTGCAGGAATAAAAAACTTCAGCTTCAAGGCCTTCTCCTTAAGAGGCAATTCTACAGGTGTCTGGGTTGCATCCCAGCGTGGCATGAAGAACTTCAAAACTGCCCTTACTTTGTGCCTTTTCCCCAAAATGTTCTTCCTTTCTTCTCTTTTTTAAATGAATGATTTTGCCAGTTCCTGTGCTGAAAGGTAAATTATTTTTGTGCCTCCCCCCCTTTTTAACTCAGTGTCTCTGGGGGAGATTTTTTTCTTTTAGACCCCTGGAGGTGGCTTTTCTGAAATGCCTTTCAGTACATCGTCAATTTGGTCATCCTCGATGACAACTGGAAGCAGGAAAAAAAGAAAAGGAGAAAGGAGGATGAATAAGCACCGCAACTGCTGACTTTTCTTTCATTTTTAATAGCCGACACCAACCTGTTGCATCTGGCAGTGCGAAGAAAAGAGGTTTGAATGCAGAGAGAACCTATTTGGCCAAGTTTGGGCCTCAAACACGCATCCACATGAATGGGCCACAGCTTACATTTTTAAGTTTCTAGGGTGTCAGTTCTCCTGGGAATTTTCTGCAGTGGCAACAGGTTGATCCCTGAGGCTGTTCCAAGTTCCTGCGCATCTCTGGTTTTTATGACCATCAATGCGCCATTCCCCCGGCCCTTTTGTGATTAGCAGAAAAGAAACTCCATCATCGGATGCGATTGTTGTTATCTACGTCCAGTTCACTGTTCAGGCTAAGGAAAGGTCTTGTAGCTTAACAGGGCGAGTTGGTTCACACAACCTGTGAAGAGAAGGGCTGGGTTCCACCCCAGGCTGAGACACAAATATCCACCACTGGGGCCAGTCTGACGTACTGTGGGAACCCAGCTAAATGGGGCCTTCTTTCTTGGAAACTCTCTCTGAAGCACAGAAGGGGTGACATTCTTTACCTAAATGCGTACATGCACTGCATGGGGTTTACGCACACACACAGACAGACATCCCTTACACACAACACAATTCCTGTGCCTCAGGAAACATCAGTTTCAGTATAAAACCAGGTGGGTTGGAGCTCTGGTGCTATTTTGAGAAGCTATGAGATGGGACTGCTCAGAATGCGATGTATTTCGATGCTTAAACTGGTATTTTCAAAGTCACAAAAAAGGACTACACACACACACACACACCCCAAGCAGGACCACAACACTGACCAACTGGCTGGAGAAGGTTTTTCTAACAACAACAACAAGAAGGGCAACCTCTTTTTCAGCCTTTAAAGGCAGGATTTGTATCAATGGATAGAAAAAAGTCTAGACAGGCACATACAGGCGAGCACGCACTTTTGTTGATGTTCTCTGAAACGAAATGTATCCCGAAGGCTGCCAACAGGCTGAAAAAACGCCGGAGCTGGCCTTGGCCCTTCTGGTCAGCTCTGGGAAGATCCCTGCCTTGCACGCTGGCCGCAGACCCTGGGATCTCTCTGCCCAGCTCTGGAGAGAAGGGTGCCACCTATGCCTCCCGGGAGAGCCCTCCCCTTCTGCCCGTCTGCTCTGCCCACCCTCGGAGAGGTCCTCAGCAGCAGCCGGGAGACTCCTCCGGGGGCGCCTGAGCCTTCTGAAGCCAGCTGAGCCCCACCTGGGAGCTCCCCCAGGACCGATTCTGCTTACCCAGCAAACTAAGCAGACCAGGCTTAGCCCAGGGGCCGAACCCACCCTGGATGCGCGGGGGGCGGGGGGGGCCACGATCCTCTCCTCGAGTGTCCGTGCGCCCCGCAGAGGCTGCGGGCGCAGAGTTTAGACGCCTGCAATTGCTCCCGCGGCGACCAGGCGAGGGCGGAACGCTTCGCTTTGCCCCGGGGCGCAGAGGTGCGTGGACCCCTCTGGGGTCGACAGAGAAGGGGGAACCCTCCGGCCTCCTCCCCGCAGCCCATCAAGAGGGCTGTCCGTCGCCTTGTTCTTCGTGGAAGGGGGGGTGGAATGAAGCGCCGCCCAGGTTCGCCCGCGCCTGGCGCTTCCGCGGCTCCCTTCCCCGCCACGCGCGACCGGATCAGGCGCGAAGGTCTGCCGTGGGGGGGGGGGCGCTTCAGCGCGTGGGGGGGCAGAGCCCCGAGAGTCCGGCCCACCGCCTGGAGGCCAAGAGGGGAGGCTCTGCGTGTGTGCGGACCACAACTCCCCTCATCCCCATCCAGGAGAAGGCCGGGGATGATGAGTTTTGCGCTGGCGGAACGCACTGGGATGGCACCGGGGCGGGGACGGGCTGCCGGCAGGGCAGGGCAGCTCGCGCCCAGTTTGGGGCGGGAGGGGGGCAATTCGGGTCAAGAGGGAAACGGACCCAGCCCAGGACAAAGTCAACTTCCAGACCACGATCCGGACTGGGGGGCATTTCTCACCTCCGTTAACGCCCCACCCTTCTGGCAAAGTTGCAGCCGGGTAGTTGGGGGCAAGGGGGGGAGGGCTGGGCGACTTCTTCCCGCGGGCCGCCCCCCCCCCCGCGCCCAGCCCCGCTTACCGCACTTGCTCCGGCCGATCTGGGCCAGCTTGGGGGCGCGCTTGCCGGCGCCCCCCCCGCCGAAGTTACTGGTGTCCTGCAGGCGGCAGGTGAAGGCGAGCTGCGCCCCCTCGGCCGCTTCCCCCCCGGCGCCGTAGGGGCCCCGCTGCAGCTCCTCGCCGCGGGGCAGCACCTCCGACATCGTGCGCGCCGGCGGGGAGCGGCCGAGCCGAGGAGGGCGCCGGCGCTGGAAGGCGGCTCCGGGACGGGCTGGGCGAGGGCGGCCGGCGGCGGGGCAGAGGCGGCGGCAGTCCGCGGCAGGGCGCGCGCGCGCGCGAGAGAGCCAGCCGGGGGCCGCGCAGCTGAGCCGCGTCCGCTCGCCTCGCCCCCGCCCCCGCCCCGGCACGCAGGCAGACAGGCGAGCGGGCTTGGGGGGCGGGCGGACCCCCCGGGAGCCCCCGCCGCGTTAGCCGGAGCGCTGCCCGCTCGCCCTCCCGCCCGGAGCGGTCTCTTTTTCCACCCGACAAAGCAACGCGAGGGACGCGGCGCTGGCGGTTCGCGTTAATTACAGCGGCGAGCTGCTTCCTTTCCCCCAGGAACCCCCCCGCCTGTCTCGCCCTCCGAAGGTACCGATCGAGAAACCAAGAAGGAAGCTTTTTTAAGCGCGGAAACCAGGCTTGGCTGCAAGTCCCAGGCACCCCGCGCCCCCCCTCCCCGCGTGGTCCTGCCTGGTTCCCTGAAAACTACCTTCTCCCCGCCCCGCCCGATTTTTAATTTTAATTTCAGGGTTGCCACACGCTCCCGCCCTTTGATCCCCAGTTTCCAGGGCGGCTTGCAATAAATTAAGTCAAAGGCAAACAGACAAACGATTTGGAAAGTCTTCCCTGACCTTGCAGTTCGATTTTTATAAAAGCACAATAATCGTAAAGCAATACGGCACTTCAAAAAACCCACAAGTGGATCCCGAACCCTGTCGGTGGCTATGCTAACAAGGTTGTTATGTGACCTATTCTTCTATTCTTCTCCCGCATTGGTGCCAGCTAGAAAGAAAATTAATGTGAAAGGACCTTAACATTTTCTCAATTGCTGCAATCGATGGTACTACCCACAATGCAGGTGTAACAACTCAAACAAGATTCTTTGAGCAGGAAAATATTCCAAGGTGTAGGGAGAAGTATCTTAAAAGAAGGAAGTTACAGTATTGGATGGAAAGGAGACCAAGAGGTGATCCAAATCGATACCTGGTAGTGGCCTTTGACAGCTGACCTTCAACAATTTCACTGGCTGGGTTTGTGCCCTGGCGCGTAATGGATAAAACCCATCCATTTAGGTTTAGGGAGAGATGGAGAACTCCTTACAATCCAAAAAGGCAGCAGAACGCAATTCTTGGCAACCCCTCTTCTTGGCTCAGTTGCCCCCATCCTTGCACCAGGGGCTTAATCCCTGGGAAATTTATTTTTATTTTATTTCTTTTCTATCCTGCCTTTATTATTATTTTTTATAAATAACTCAAGGCAGCAAACATGCCTAGTACTCCTTCCTCCTCCTGTTTTCCCCACAACAACAACCCTGTGAGGTGGGTTGGGCTGAGAGAGACTGACTGACCCAAAGCTTGGTCTACTGGTTAAGGTGCTGGGCTAGAAACCAGGAGTCTGTGAGTTCTAGTCCCGCCTTAGGCATGAAAGCAGCTGGGTGACCTTGGGCCAGTCCCTCTCTCTCTGCCCAACTCAGAGCAATGCAGAGTAGCCTCCTCGTGGTCCACCCAGGGCAACGTGACTTGTCACAGCTAAATAGTCTGCACATACAGCTGCTGGACCCACAAGGATTTCCCAGCAAGAAAAAGCAGCACGAACACCGAACTGCTATGCCATACTATTAAAAAAAGAAAAAAAAAACCAAAGTCACCCAGCCGGCTTCTAGCCCGTTGCCTTAACCACTAGACAAACCAGCTGCTCTGCTCCACGTCTTAATCTCAAAAACCCAGGACGTTCCTGTGGGTTCTGGGAGGCTAGCCAAGTCTGCCATCGGCCACGAGAGGGCATCGGGCGCAACCCCCTAGGATCAAATGAGCCTCTTCGGCTGGCTTCCTCCTGGCGATGTGGTGCTTTCTCACTACGGAGATGCACCAAAGTCCGACTTGAGGACCTTTGGAAGAAGCTGAACATCAAGTATGGCTGGTTCAACTGGTTTAAGCTGGTCACATACCTGCACGCCTGCTGCTCGCCAAGTAGCAGATGCTTTGTGGGCAGGGGCCTCGGGATCAGTTCTGATGGTGGCTGGGAAAGGGGCAGATTGGGATGCTGGGGTGGTAGTGGATCCAGGCGGGTTACCTAAATCAGGCAACAACCAGCTCCTGCCAGAACACGCGGTGCTGTCCTGCTCCTCCTGGGCTTGGTCAATAAAGAGCATGTACTGGGCCTGCTTCTTGACGTGGCCTACCTCAAAGGGCTGGCGGCAGTACATAGGAGCTACGGGACACTGGGATTAAGAGGTCAGCTGCTGCTGCTTCTCCACGGCCCAGAAAGCAAGATCCCAGGCATCTGCCCTCCCCTCCTGCAAATATTCAGGCAGCTCGCTGGCCACCCAAATCCAGTTGCTGCCTGGAGGGATCTTATGGGAACAGGGAAAAACATCAAATATTTCTCCAGATCGGGGGCGATTTCAAAAGCCGTTAGTGCCTTTTTTTTTTTTTTTTTTTGCAAAATTAAGAGCCTCAATTTCCCCCAAGGGAAAATAGTTTGGCCTCTGGAGCATC
Organism: Candoia aspera; assembly: GCF_035149785.1. NCBI lineage: Eukaryota > Metazoa > Chordata > Lepidosauria > Squamata > Candoiidae > Candoia > Candoia aspera. The sequence continues at coordinate 23,131 of NC_086170.1, forward strand.
AGATTGACTTGTGTGTGAAACTTTTTTTCCCCAGCTCTGCGGCATCGTTAAAAAAAGTGACGGGGCAACTGAACCTTTTGATCATGTTCCAAGCTTGTCTCCACAAAAGGCCTACCTGAAAATAAAAGCAGTTTTAAGTTTTCAACTCAAGCCCTAATAATCCCTTGCAAGACTCAACCTGAATCGCTTACTGCTCCGTTTTAAAAACCTGGGAGATCCAGACTGGCCTGGATTTCATTGGAGACCAAGGATGCCAGACAGGAAGGGAAGGGAGCCAGCGAGCGAGTGAGCAGAAATGGGGACAAGGAGAGTTTAATTGGTGATGCCTCCCTTGGGGATAACCTTAATGTTTTCAAGACGAAACAGGATTGAAAAGGAAGCTACGGAACTTCGAGGGATTGGACTAATTGGCCTGATTTGCCCGTCTTCCAGAGGCCCCCGGAAAATAGAAAACACAAGCAGCAGTTGGGGGAACTGTGACCCAGATTGCATTTGCCTCTCATAAATGTGCACGGCAGGAAAGAAGGAATTAAACGTGATGTTAAAAATATAGTCCCTTTGCACAGAATTGCTCCTCTTTTTGACAAGAAAGAACCCTGCCCTGTTCCAACAGCTGAGTTAACGCTGATCGGATCATTTTGCAAGTTAATGTCCCGCAAGAGAAGGTTGCGCTAGAAGTATGGAAACCTCTAGTGATTAATAAGTACAAGTGGTCCTCACCTAATGACCATTCATTTAGTGACAGTTCAGACTTACTTTGGTGCTGAAAAAACCGACTCACACTTATGACCGTCACAGGGTCCCTGCAGTCACATGATCACAATTTGGGTGCTTCACAACCGGTTTGTATTTATGACTGTCGCAACATCCCATGGACACCTGATCGCCATTTTTGACCTTTCCTGCCAGCTTCTGGCAAGCAAAATCAATGAGGAACCACGTCATTCACTTAACAATGATGTGGCTTGCTTAATGGCCAGTGATTCACTTAATGACTGCTGCAAAAAAGGTGGTAAAATTGGGTTGGATTTGCTTAATGACCACTTTGCTTAGGAACCGAAATGCCAGTCTCAATTGTGGTCGTTAAGCACGGACTACCTGTACAACCAACAGGCATTGCATTTATACTCCAGTTGCAACTTCATCAGTTTCTCCCAACAAAAAACTCCATAACCTTCTAATCTTGAGAGATTCATCCCCAAAATCACCTTTTGGCTGAGCATTGTCCATCCACAGGCAAGTGTATTTACAGGATGTTGAATCAGCTGTGCTGTGGGTTAACAGGCACATGCTCCATCCAAGCTGAATTCTTTAACTGGATCTGGACACCAATAGATGGAGAGAAATGTAATGCTGGGCTGACATGGCCCACCCACCCACCCACCCCCTGCGATCTCTCAAGTTTTCTTCCTCCTGCAAGAGGCGAGGCCCCTGAATTCCCTGTTCTCACAACCCTCCAGTGTCTGTTGGAGGAAAAAGTCGGCAGTTTCGGTCCCACCGCTGAGCCTCCTCGGCAGCCTCAGTTTCCCCATCTGGAAACCCCCCCACCCCCGGATGGCAGGCCTTCTTGATTGTGGATGGAGAGGAAAAACTTACAAACACACAGCCCTTGTTCAGTTAAATCAACACAAAAGCACCACACTCTAGGAGAATTTCACCAAAACTCTCTTCTCCTTGAAATAAATGTTGAGACATTTCCTTTTGTTAAACCAAATGAAAATTGGTAGAGAACGATGCTGGAAAATTTCTCTGTGCAATATTATCTATATTCCCTGGAGGCCTCCCCTTTACTGGGTCAGTTCAGTCCAGGTAGGATGTTCACCCAAAACATTAACCAGCTCCAGAGAGCGAGCGAGCAAACACACCTGGCATTGCCTACCACACTAAACCATGGTTTGTTGAATAAGCTACAATTGGTTGGATTCACATGCTGTGCTACATCATAAACCCCATTATGGCTTTGTGGGATATGAGCACCATGAATTCTTGTGAACCACCCAGCTTGGCTGTGCAAATCCTTTGTACGTGGACACAGAAAAATCAACGTTTTCCAGTGGTTAGGCCTCCGGCTTCCGAGTCTCATCCAAAACCCACCTGGGGTTCTGGGGTTATCAGAGAAAATCTGCTAAGGGGTTGGATGTGCAAAAAGGAGAATTTAGCAAACGTGGCATACATTAGTACACGTTTTCTTGTGCAAGAGACAGAGAAAGACATAGACTGATGCGGAAATGTCATGGAACAGATTTAGAACTGAGGATGTGCAGAAGTTCCCATCCTGAGCTTCACCCAGAGATGCGAGGTGTTTTGTTAACAAGCCAACAATAGCCCAGCGGCAAACGACTTAGACAGACTTGGCCCTGCTTAGTCTAGTTTTGATGGTGGTCTCCAGCCAACACTTCCCAAGAGAAATCAAGGACAATTTTTAAGAAAGGACCCTGCTCCATTTGAATTCAGCATTAGGAATGCTCAGTGGATCCAACCTGGTTACTTGGACCAAGTTACTGACTGGAATTTAAAAGGCTGTGGAGCACCCCAACTATTAGCATCAACTTTTGTGGGTCAGGATACAATGAACTCCCTTTCAGGAAAAAAAGGTCACTATGGGACTTTGGGGAAAACACTTTCAAAAGTCCAGACCCGATTTGAATACATATCTAAACGTGAGTCTTTGGGTAGCTTTTTAAAAAGTGTGGTTCTGCACAAGAAAGAGGATGCAAGAGGCACGTCCAACCTACAGAAGCCACACGTGGTTTGAAAAAATCTACTCCCCCCCCAAAAAAAGTGGCTTTGGGTCTTCTTTGTGTGGGGACTGAGGGAAAAATCTTGCATGCGTCAAATGCAATGTGTGTGCTGAGGGCGGGAGCGGAAGATTTTTTTGGCCAACATAATTTTCAAGCGCCACATATTAATGATTGCTTGAAGTAGCCCTGGGTGGGCAGACAGGCGATGCAGAAGCCATTGTTTCTCCCTTAATTTAATTGGATGTTCTCTCCCATTTCCACATATTAGAAAACAATTAACCACAGTCAGAAGCTCCTTCTGTGGAGGGAGGAAAAATGAGAATTCTCAATGAATGCAGTTGCCTTCTTGATTATTGTTTTAAGCTTTGACTGATTAGTATTTAAGTTAAAAGGGCACCTTAGGACAAACACTGAGAGAGAGATATTATTTTATAGAAGGAAACAGTAACAGAGCTTTGTATCATTAAACCAAATCCTACTTTTTCATTCAACTTCATTAGGAAAAAGAAGTATTTACTTTCCACTAGTAAAAAGAATAATTTGGCACAAGACGGTGGTTGCATTCGCAAAACAGGCTCAAGGGACCATCCTCTGGGTTGAAACGGTAATCACACTAAGACACCACAACCTTAAACGAAGCTGTGTGTTTCTTGTTACACAAAAAACACTGCACAACCAGCCAAAGAGCCACGTTTTTCCCTTCTGGCCGTCAGCAACCAGTGAGAACAGCCAAAGGCCCTTTTGTATCTGGCACGCTCCCCATCCCACAGCTCAGAGTGCTGCATGAACCCAGAGTGGGACAGGAAAAGGGAAAGGTTGGGGATTTTACCCAAACAGCAAAATTTATCCAAGCAATGCATTTCCAAGATGTTTTGGCTTGGCTTTCCCATGTGCCATCCATCTTAGTGGCAGCTTCTGGTCTCCCAATTGTCTGCCACGGACGGTGGCATCAGGGATCGGTTGGGGCCATCTGCAAAGTGTGCCCAGCTGCCAAGGCCCCTTTCTTTCCAGTGGCTGGGTTCTCCGTGGGGTGGCATCGAGAAGCTAGGTAGAAAAGCCCCCTCCCAACCTTAAATACAGAGCCTGACCACAACAGCATCGGGAATATTGTGCGAGTCAGCCAGGAATACAAAACCAGACACACACAGACCGCACACACCCACACGACGCAGGGATTTTTGCATGTAGATTTTCTCCAGCCGCTTTGGGACTTTTTACCACCCTGGTCCAACACAATGGGAGGACTCCGAATTGGCAGAACCGGTTCTAAGAAGCTAGCAAATATCTGGCTGAAGGAGACCCCCAGGCCCCTGAATCCAGCACGTTGCTCCTACGCCGGTCAGCTGGAGGCAATGGAAGCACTGTTCCGTTCTGCAGCCAAGAGAGGGTGGGGTGGGTGCCCCAAGGAGACCCGCTTACTTGAAAACAGGCGCCATAGGAAGGGAGCAGCGGGCAGAGAAACAGCTGCTTGCTGTGCCTGGCTGCGTTGCTTTGCTTGGAAAACGAGGCACCCGTCTGTGAACTAGGCTGCCACCTAATGGTCCCCAGAAAAACCAAGACGCGGGCCCCCCCCCTGCTGATCCACGCAGAATTTCCCGAAAAGCAAGAACCTCAGCCACAATCTCCATTCTTATGCAGGGGAGAACCTGCTCTTCCCAAAACTGCAGCCAAATTAGGGTTTTTAGTAAGAGAAAAGGGTTAAACATGCGGGGGGGAGGGTTTGGTTACATTCACAGTAGTTAGCCAAATCCACTTCTTTCTCTTCACTCCTCCCGGGATGCCCGTTGTGTGTGCACACGTCTGTGTATGCACGCTCGGGCCGTCCAACCAAGACAGGGAGGGTGTTTGAAAGAGTCGCACTTCCAGGATGACTTGCTGTCTCAAGGTTTGAAACTCCCAGGAATTCTTGCCCAGAAGTAGGACATGGGGGAGCAGATCAGGGTCCCTGGGGAAACGCCTTTAGCAGGACCAACCCGGGGTGAGCTTTTGGGTCCCCCGGCACTCGGCCCCAGGCAAAGCTTTATCCCGCAAAAAAGCTGGCCCCATACACAACCAGGCATTCAGAGCTGTAATGGAAGCCAGGCCCAGGAGCAAGCAGGGCATGGATGCTCGCAGCGCGCAGGGCAAAGGGTTCCCTGCTGGTCCTGGAGACCCAGACCGACTGCAGAGGCCCCCTGGGACACCCCCTTCCCCTGGAGCAGGGAGCTTTCCAAAGGCAGCCTAATTCGCATCATGTCGGTTGGCCCCCTCCAATCAAAGAGCGCCCAGCTATGGGGGGTGAAGATTGTGTTTGAAGAACAATCCACAGTATAATTCTCTTCCTTCTGTAAATGAAGCTTGGGGATCCCTCTGCAGGCCCACACAGAGGGCCCTCTTGCGTTCATCTGATCAACTCTCCTCTCCTCAAACATGTGTTTGCTCAGCAGGACAGGCTGCTCCTCTTGGCACAGAGGCGGCCCGGGTTCAACCCCACCCCCTCTCCAACATCCAGACAGGTCTGCCTGGGGTGTTTGCACTTCTGAGCCCTCCATGGCTTCTTGCTGGGGAGGGGCGTGAAGACCTTTTGCATCCCCAGGAATTAGCCAGTTTTTCATCATCTTAAGGCCACAATGGGGGAGACAGTAGTGCAATTCCTAAAATGGGAGTTTTGAAATGTAAAGAAAAAGCACCAAGACAGAGTCTGGCTCGTTTGGCCTACCTTCCTTATGCCCTGCAGCCCAGATTGGGGGGGGGGGGCTGACATCCAGTAATTCCCAACCACAGCAATGGTTCGCCCCCCCTTAAGCACTCAAAAAACATTTGCCTCCATCTCTTTGCCAACACATGCAAAATCCTTTGCCTGCAAGAATAGCCAAAGCTGCATTTGAAACACGTGCAACGCAAACTCATTTTATTCTAGGAACTGGGTCAGGAGTCCCTCAGCAGAGAAATGGGACTCAAAAAAAAAAAAAAAATACACACACACTCAGGGTCAAACGCACAAAGTGTTGATAAATGGAGGGCAAGTGAACTCCACGCAGCTCTAGAAACATGATCCTGGGGAGTTCTCCAACAGGAAACTTTCAAAGATGAATTGGTCTCTCTTTCTCTCTTTCACACACACACACACACACACACACACACACACACACACACACACTGCAATTACCCGTAAGACCCTTCATTTTGGCATTTTATCAAAGTTGCAGCCAGCCATTCAGTTCCAAAGTCACGGCTGAGGGTATCTCTGAACAACACTGTTTGGCTTTGTCTGTCTGTGCAAAGGGCTACAGCCAGTCCCCCCCCCCGAAACCCACTCCCCATTTAATGCAGCAATGCTCAGAAAGGCTTGTTCCTAAGGCGGGCCTGGAAGCGGCCCGAGAGAGAGGGCATCGCCCCTCAACTGTTGTACAAAGGCACCACCCTGGCGATTGGCTGCCTGCAAATCGGGCAGCGGGGGGGCCTGGGGAGGGCCTCGTAGCACTTGGTGCAGGAGCACATGTGCCCGCACTCGAGGAAGACGCAGGAGCGGCTGTTGCTCAGGCAGACAACGCACGTGCTGGCCGCGTCCCCCCCCGCAGCGAGGCTCTCCTGCATCTGGCGCAGGCGCTGCCTTTCCTGGCGCCACCGGTACTGTTTGCGCAAGAGGAAGAGGAGGAGGACGCAGCTGGCCAGCCCGCAGAGGGCCGTCAGGGCCTTCCAGAGCCGGACGCTCGATTCCTGCCGCTGAAGCAGAGCGTCGAAACTCAGGCTGCTGAGGTAGTAGCGCATGCCCTGCTTGGGCGGCTGCAGCTTGATGGTGCCGCTGTCCAGGACCAGCTCCCCGACCCCCGTGAGCGCCGCCCCGACCTTCAGCATCTCCTCCGTCTCCTGGATGCCTTTGGGCCGCTCGCCGCTGATGTAGTGGCCGATCACGTCGGTGAAGGACTGCACGGAGGGGTGGAACTTCTCATAGACCGTCTCCAGGCTCAGCTCAGCGGCATCGAGAGGCTTCAGCACCCTCACGGCAACATCGGGGGCCCCCCCGCTCTCCTGGGGCACCAGATCAAAAGTGACTGTGTTCGTTCTCTGGTGGATGATCTTTTCGTGGTCATTCCTGGGGAAATTTCATCCGGGGACAGAATCAAAAACACCGTCCGTTAGCTGCAACAAACTTTAGAGCCTCTTTTGCTCTTTCCTTGCCTTTCTCCTTTTCTGTCGTACTGTACTATACACATGTGGCAAACTGAATGCCTTTAAAAAAAAGTCCTCCTCTTAGTCTCTAGAAACCTTGCTCTTGGACTACAGCTCCCATCATCCCTGAACGCCTGGAGCTGATGGTTTAAAGAAGGGATGTATGCCATCCAAAGCGGGATAGACACTCCAGATCTGCAGAGGATGAGCCTGTTTTTTCACTCAGCAGCACCTCATAGAAGCTGTGCTTTGTCCCAGCCTCGCCCAAGAGCCTGGCGCCGGGCCCCAAGTTTCAGACCTGAACACCTCACACCACGAGAGAAGAGCAAGAACAAGGAATGCTGCTGGACTCAAAAGTCAGGAACTGGCAAAATTTACTGTGGCAGACCTTACTGCGATCTGAAATCTATTTCATTAGGTATAAGAACACACAGGCGTCACAGAAACATTCAGAATGCAGTTGAACACCAATAAATTAAAAAAAAACAGTCTGTGGACAATGTGAAATGTATATTAAACTCTTATCAGGGAACTGATAAAAAAGAGAAACACTGAGATATTTCAGTACTTAACGGAGGGCACAACACTTAGAATTTAAGCAAGGAATGATAAACTGAACGTTGTGGTCGTTTACATACAGTGCCCTTTTGAAGAAACTTCCTCTGAATATTTTTATAGTTCTCATGACCGTAAATAAATAAATTAGCCTCTGAAAATGACAGATTGGTGCATGGCTCCCACAGCACCTGCAAATAACACCTGTGAACCTGCAAAACTTACTCTCTCAAAAATAAAACAACGGAATGTCACAAAATCTTCTCATGTGGTATCTTACAAGATTTCAGGCTACAATGCAAATTCACACTGATGTTGTGGTTCTCAGCCAAAGCTGCACAGGAACTAGAATACACTAAGACTGAAATTTCACGAGACTTTGGGTAGCTATTTTTAAACTACAGACTTGAAAATGCTGCTAACCGTGGATTTGGACCAAAAAGCAAGGCCAACCAACTTTTACAAGAAATAAAATCATTCCCCCAGCTTGCCCATGGAAGTCACTCCCTTGCTCTCTGTTCGTTTCCAAAATGATGTGCGGAAGGACTTACCAGAGGTGTGTGGTTCGGTTCCACACCATCTTGTGCTCTTGAAGGGTCAGCCTCTGAACCACCCCCTTGCAGCTGTCCACAAATTGGCTGTTGAGAGTTTCCTTCACGGAGCGCACGACACCTTATCAGACAGGGAAAGCGGGGCAGCGATCAATAACTGGAAAGAGATACCCACGTACGGAAGCAAGCAAGAAGAATGATGGATGGATCGCACACCAGTCATGTAGTGTGGCCTAACTGCCCTCCAGATGTGTGAACCAACTTCCAGAATTCTCAGGCAGGGGGACACTGCTAATATCACTGAGAGTTGAAGCCCCCACATCTGGAGGTGGGCACCCGGGATGGGGAATGACCAGCAACCTCAAGCATCGGCAGACCCATTTTGTGAATGTTTGACGTGGCATCCCTTGTGAAAGATGGAGCAGACTAGGAGCCCACCAGGAAGGGGGAACACAGATCTGCCCTTGACAACCCCCACAGGGACACCCTTGCCTACCTTCTATCACCGCATAGGGGACGCATTTCCCCGGTGCTTCCATGAGGACGTTCTTCAAATCCTGATCTATGGTGACTTTTTTAGCACCCTGGGGAAGCAAGGGGAAAAACAAACTTCGTAAGAGCAACTGTTGAATCACTGACTTCACAGACAGAGATTATTTAGGTTTTCAGGCATCCACCAACCACACTTCTCTGGCAAAGGAAGAGGCAGAATAAACCATGAAAATCAGCCACAGAATGGTAACTACTAGTGAAAACAATAAACAGCGGAGGGTATGTCAAAATAGATCCCCACCCCCAAGAAGACCCCCCTCTTTACAGCCATCCACCTAATGCATTTGGGAAGATGACTTCTGAGCATGAACAAAACACCCAGAGTGGGAGATGTGGACTTCCTCCCACTTCCGACAGGCACCACAGATACAAATGAATGCTGGCACAGATTCAAGCAGGGCAGATACGACAAAAACAAACACACAGATCTCAAAAGCCATCTCAGCCCACGTTCTAAACAGCGACTGACCTTCAGGCTGTCCACAACTTTTGACTTGTGCCTGTAAATGGCATAGAGAATTGCAGTCACAGCTGAACTGGTGGCCAGAAGGATAACTTGACCAGTTGAAGGGTGGCTGGCGGAATCCATGGTTGCAACTCGAGGGTAGCTTCCCTGCAATGGGAAAAAAGAAGTCTAAATTCAGCTTCCCTTGTTCTACCACTGTTCATGTATGTTGCCTTGTCCCATCCACCTTCCTTAGCAGGGTGCAGTCCAATACACGACCGATCCCAAACTACCAGTAATGCCAAAGATATTTCTGGAATGGGCAGAGGGGGATACCCAAAGGTCCTTTGCTCTCCCCAACTACGAATCTCCCTGCTTCCACCTCAGGGGTTCTTATTCCCCAGCCAGCTGCAACGGTCCAGCCTGGCCTCTGATAGTTTTGCAGCGCAGTGCCAGGTTTTATAGCAAAGGCAATGGTTTTGCCACCTTGCTTGGGATGGGAAAGGCAATAGTTCTTCCTGGGGGTGGCTGGCGCTGTAGTGCCCTTCCTATTGAATGAGAGCTTTTTATATTTATCTATTTATAATGATGGTTTGTACTGTAATTTATGTTTTATGGTTTTAATTGTTTATTTTATTGTAAACCGCCCAGAGTCCCCCTTTTGGGGGAGATAGAAATTTGAACTATAAATAAATGGGCATTTCAGAGAGCCAAAATCTTGGCGCATCCGAGGAAGGGGCAGGAAAAGGACGGGGACTCGCTTCAAAGCAATGCAACCTTTTGCATAAGAGGCAGCTTTCAGCCTCCTGCAAGGCCCCAGGGCCGTGGGCGATGGGAACTGTAGTCCTACCCACCCTCAGAGCCACTCCAAAGGGCAGCATTGGTGCGTCTGACCAGGATGAATTCCCCCACCCCGGCCCCCATTTTCGCCCTGCCCTCCCCAGCCGGGCAAGGGGGTGCCTGGGCTCAAACGAGCATTAAAGAAAACCAACTGGGTTTATCTGTTATTTTTGAGACCGATACGGCCGCCCCACACAAACCACGGGCCTCTGGGGGGCGCGCAGCACAAAAAAGCAGCGCCCCCACAATAAGAAAAACCCACAAAGACAAAATAGGGACACGGAACGTCAAATGGCGACCGGCGCATCACTGGGACAGGACCGAGGCCCGTTTCGCGCCGCCCGGCCAGGCTCCCTGGGCCCGCAACCCACCAATTCCCCCAATCCGGGCCCGACAGGGATCAGGCAGGCCGCCTCCCCCGCCACGAGGCCCCGCCGGCACGGCCAGCCGGCGGAGGGCGCGCCATCCCCGCTCCGGTGGCGAGGGGTTCCACAGGCTGACCCCCCGGGGCCTCCGCGCCCGCCAATTTCGGGGCGCCCGAGAACAGGCCCGGCGCGACGCCAAGGGAGCCCGCTGTCTCCATAGCAACACGCGGGAAGGCGAGCGCCGCGCGCGCCCCCCACCTGCACCCGCGCCCTCCGCCAGGCCACTTCCGGGAAGGAGCGGCGCCCTCCGCCCTCGTCGACGCTTAATGACGCCAGGAGTCGCGCGGAAGGGCTCTTGACATAGAGAAGGCGGACGAGGGGCTAGAGGGACCCGGAAGCGGAACGTCCGGCCGCCTTCATGGCGCCGATGCGGGCCCGCAGAGCTTGGAAAGGCTAGAGGCAACGCGGCTTTCTTGGGAGAGCTTCCGGGCGCCCTCTCGGCCCGTTCCTGCCGCCTATCAGAGAACACTGGCCTACTCTGCAAGGCTGTTGGAACTCTTGCCCTTCCGAGGCTTTTAAGGGGAACGTGGGAGGCAGGGCTAACCGGCAGGGGGCTCCTCCCAGCTACTTTCTCTTTCTCCTTTGCCCTACAAGCTGAAGGTGGCCCTTCCTCCTCTCTGGGCGGGTCTCCTGCCTGCCCCGGCTGACCTTGCAGGGCTGGCGTCCTTTTTCGCTCCCACCAGCAGTCCTGCCTAACAGACCGCAGGGGCACCAGCGAGCTTTTGCATGTCCCCAAATCCCCATTTTTATGCACCTTGAGATCCACGTTGGGAGGCAAAATGGAGGACCACGTCCTGCCTTCTCACTGCCCCCGAATGACCCACAAGCCGCCGACGTGGTTCGCACATAGCCCCTCCACCAGCAGAAAGCCCCTCCGAGTCAAAGGCACAGCAGCCTTCCCTGATCTGGTATCCTCCAGATGCGGGGGACTCCCATTCCCACCATCCCCAGCTGATGCCATGCTGGTGGGGGGCTATGGGAGTTGAAGTCGAGCCCCCAGACTGGGGAAGATGGCTGCTGAGGAGGGAAGCGATTCTAGAGCATTGCAGGGAAGCCCTGTGGAACTCAAGGGGAGCAGCTAACTAGGGCGGGAATTCATTAGCACTAGGATGGGAGACCACCAGGAAATCTCAGGATTGTAAGTTGAAAAAAACATCCTGCAAAAGGGCAAACCACAGCGTTCCTTCTTCTCAGCTTCTTCTTGAATTATGGTAGCCCCCACCCCCGTTTGAATAAACAGCTTTTCCCTTCTCCCCCCAAAGTATGCATTGAGCATGGAGGTCAGCAGGATCCATCAACACGCTTGCTCCCCACACTTTAAATTTCTGCCTGAGTTTTCCCTTAAGCAGCTTAGGAGACTCCTTCACCGAAAGACAAATAGAGCATAATGTAAAGGATAAATAATAGTTTATTGTACACGCACACACCACACTCAGGCTGCCAATCCTTGACTGAGGTTTGGGGAAACTGAAGCACAAGTCTCTGTTTACAACCCCCCCACCCCCCACCCCAATGAACATTGCTCCTGCAGCTGCAGGGAGATCAGAGCCCCCCTCAGGACTTGGGGCTGGGAAAACATTTGGGGGTCAGCTCTTTGCACAAAACAGCGGGGTAATGCCGGAGTTTGAGGCTGTAGCTTGAAGCTTCATGTTTGAAGCACAAGCTGGCATGCTTGTCACACTCGCACGCTAAGGTGGCACAGAGCGACCCGTTCTTGTACTCTGCAGACCGGAGGAGAGAGCGTCTGGGCACCCCTGGCTCCAGGGGGTGACCCATCCCAAATCCTTCCCCTCCCTGGAGCTTCCGCCAGATCGTTTTAGATCTGCCTGGCCACTGTGCAAATATGGCAACCTGGGACAGCCCCCCACCCGACTCACTGCAGAGCACGTTGTTGTTGATAATCAGGTATCTGTAGTGATCGATGAAAGGGTGGCAGCCTTCGTGATGCAAGTCTTCGTAACAGCAGTCATGTTTATAGCAACACCTTGAGGAGGGAGGCACAAGTCAGGGTTGGAGAGGAAAAAGCACAGTGGCAGGAACAGTTCTCTTCCTGCCCAGAAACTCCTTCAAAGCCCTTTTCCTTCCCAGCACAAACTGCATGGTAACCTTTTAAACCTGAAAGACGCTCTATCGTTACTCCATGCGTTCTTCAAATATCCAGCAACGAGCCAGAGTTGGCATTAAAACTGGGCAAGAGAGGAGCAACAGCAAAGGCAGAACAGCAAGGAGACCCCACCAACTTGGGGCTCGGGGCGCTTGACCTTTGCCCCCATCCCAAATGGAGTTTCCAAAACGCAACGACCGGTGAAAATCCGGCTCGCTCCCTCCTTTCTGGCTGCGTTCACAAAGGACCACCATAAACCCACATTCCAAGAATATGCCATGCCCAAATGAGCTGGCTGCCTTCCGGCTCACCACGATGGCTGGATTCAGCCTGCCAAGGAAAGGGCTGGGTCCCTATGTGCCAACCTGCGTTTAAGCCTAGTCTAACTGGTTGTGCGAACGTGGCCTGGAGAGGAGACAAATGGCTGAAGAAACATTGGGCAAGGTGGAAGGGGAGATGGGGCCTTTCTGCAGCGACCACCCTTCTTTAGACACAATCTCCCTGCATGGCTGTGAAGACCGTCCCCGTAAATTTTAGTCTCCAAAATCACTTTTTTCTAGTCTGTTTCTCTCAAGACGATGACACACAACACAGTGACCAAGCAGGGAAATTCTCAGGGAAATTGGCCAGAATTCTTACACTGACATCTTAGAAATATGTGGGTGAGCGATGCCCTTCTCCCCTCCCTGGTGGCCAACACTGCAGAGCAAATGATGCTTGGGAAAAGACAGACAGACATTCATTCATTCATTCATTCATTCATTTATTTTCTATCCCGCCTTAATTTTTTTTATATAAATAACTCAAGGCAGCGAACATACCTAATACTCCTTCCTCCTCCTATTTACCCCACAACAACCACCCTGTGAGGTGGGTTGGACTGAAATAGAGGGACTGGCCCAAAGTGTCTGGGTGCCAGGAAGACTGCAGGGTGAGGAAGGGAGGGAGACCCCCACAGGGGGCACGTTTGGTCTCCTTGAGACAATAAAGTAAGCCACGTCAAAGAGTCAAAGAGGAGGGAAGCCAGGGTCAGGAAAAGCCAGGGGTGGTGGTGGTCGTGGGGGGCCGTCCTAGGAAGCCAGCACTCACATGTCCGTGCGGTCCCTCGGCTTCCCTCGCCCCCCCTTGCCGCAGTAGCACCCGTAGCCGTTGAAATAGATGAGGGCGTTTTTCTGTGTCACCCATTGGATCATCAGCTTAAAATTGAGGAGGCTGCCAGCGCTGAAGGCCAGAACTGAAAGAGAAGGAACAGCAGGCACCGCTGGCATCGCCCAGCTCAGGAGGATGCCCAAAGGGACATCCCCACCCCCACCCCCACGTCCAACGTCAACCGCTCTGCTCCTAGTTCAGAACGGACGGACTGGGCTCCCTGGATCGAGGCTTTGGTGGCTCAGCCCGCAGGGTTATGTTTGATGCTCTGGACAAATCAAGAAAACAGGTTAATTCCATCGGATTTGTCCAAAACGCAGGTTAATTCTCTCTGGTCCTGAGGAGGTCCCAAGAGGCAGCCGATGTGACTTTTCCTGCTGGACGGCTCCCCGTCCTCACTCCCTGGACACTAAGAAAAGGCCTCGCCAGGCCGGAGCCTCCCTCCCTGTCCTGTAGTCCAGCTTGCTTGCGGAGACGAGGCCGAATTTGCCATAGCTAAAGAGGACAAAAAGCCAGGAATCTTGCCTAAAAGATCCCTTTGGGGAGGTAGATGAGCAGGAAGCAAGACGTTAAGGAGACAAAGGAAAAAACATCCCCTGAACCAGACAGAGGAAGTTGGGCCTGAGCACAGGGAAAAACCCCAATCGCAGCTAATCAGCAAGGACTTTGGGGGATAGAAGGGGTCCCAAAGCCTGCCCCCTCCTGGAGTTGTCTTTGGGTCCAGACTTGGCGGCTTCGCACCCTCTGGATGAGTGAGTGAGTGTGTGTGTGAGAGAGAAAGAGCAAAGGTATGCTTCAAGCCGTAAAGCTTTGCCGCTCCTTCAAATTCACTGGGTCTCCGCGTGTTCCAAAGAAGCTGGGGTGCCTCCGTGTTGGAAGTGATTTTGTGCACCCCAAATGACTTCCTGGCTGTTGACCAGGGCTGTGTGTCTTGTCTGCTCAAGCCGCACCTCTCTGGAAAACCCAGGTAGAAAGCAAGGCGGTCAACAAATTCCATGGACCTCGACAGGCTGCAGGTGTGAGCGAGTGAGCATAAGCCAAACCTTGGAGCACGTGCAACGCTGGAGCCACGTCTCCTGCACCATCACTCCACCACTGGAGATGTGGGAGATTTCATTTCCTGCTGCTTTTTTAAAGCCAGGCTTGGATGGATTTTTCTGGGCGTATTTGGTGGATGGTTTGCTTCAAAATGCAATGAAGCCTAATTAAATAAACGGCAAGTTCTGCTTTTGTTTTCAAAGGGAAGGCCCGGAGGAGAAGCCGTTTAGCATCCTCAAATGCAAGCAGAAATCGTGAACTGAAAAAAGGCGGGGGGGAAGAAGAGAAGGAGAAGTGAAAAGGTAAACATTCAAGAATTTTAAAAAAGCCTGGATGAGCCAGGGAGAAGCAAACCTGTTTTCAGCAGGAGGGTGTCAGGGATAAAGAGAAGGGAAAGGGACCCTGGGATCTGCCGGCACTTACCACTCACCCCCAGGACCACGGCCACATGAGACAGCCTCATCTCTGGCAGCCTCTGCAGGGAGAGACGGTTGTGCAATGAAAACAGGGTGCATGCAGAAACACCCACGCCCCGCTGAGCATCGCACCCCAATCCCTTCACCAACTGAACGAGGGTGGTGGAAAACAGAAAAGGCGTCATGCTTCCCTGAAGATCCTCGGGGACCCTACAGATCCACGGGGAGGTTGCCAAGGGCGCTGCTGAGGGCTGTTGGCAACTAAGAGGAGAAGCTGGACAGTTGGCCCAACCTTGGGGAAAGGGCCCTGCTTCCCTGTTCATGTTTTCTGGGCGCTTTTCAAAAGTGCGCCACGGGAAGTTTGGCACAGGTCAACCCAAGTTTCACCAGCTTCCCAGAGGGAATGGCTTGGAAGGATTTGGTGAGCCCTCAGCCCGGTGGTGGCCAGTTGTTCATTACTAGCCCGATTCCTGAAAGAAAGTGGGCTACCCCCTGCCATTTATTATGATAACGTTCATCAGAGCTTCCTTTTTCAGGAGCAGTCTACCTCTCAATGTAATCCAAGTGATTCCCAACACATTACAGTTTGGTATTCTTTCTTTTTTTTTTGGTTGCCCTTCCATTAAGAATTTTGTTAGGCCTGATTTCTGGCAAAGGGATAATGTAAAATGGAACTGTCACTGAATGGCAAAACACTATTCCAGATTGCTGGATCGAGCCTTAAATTAGAGGCTTCTTTGTGGCAACTTCTGCTTTACTTTGCTGTCTCTTTAACCATCTCTGGTTAATATCGTACATTCTAGCATCTTCATTACTAATCTTTGCTGGGGGCGTTGCTGAAATACTAATTACCTCCCTGTTTTTCTTTCGTTTCATTTCTTAATTGCGACAGAGGTCTACTGTATTTCCAAGATTAGGGAAGAAAAAGAAAGAAGAACATGGGAAAATCTCTCTCACACACATGCAACACTTTGGAAACAAGAACAGTTAGTCGGTTTAAAGCCTTGTTGGCTGCAAAATCTAGCAGAAACTGCAGGGAGGAAGCTGCTAAGAAACCGAGGGCGCAAAGGGACTTTCACGGAAGGGGGTTTCTCCTCTTCTCCCCACTCCCCCTTGCAGAATGAGCCTCATGAGGAACAAGGGAGCAACAAAGCAGACAGGAATTTGGACAGGAGCCGGCAAGAGCCGGCCACTGATTTTAGCCCTTCTCCTGCAAATGGCTCAGCTGGGCCATACCTCATCTCAGGAATGACGGGGCCTGCCCTTAGCCGGTCATCTCCCAGCTACTTCCTCTGCTGCACACAGCAGCAGGGGAGACCCTCAGCAAGGCCCAAAGCCAAGGGCAGGTGGGCTGTCCAAAAGGGAGGCTGAGCGACTCTCTGTCACTGGACGGAATGGCTCCAGGTTTCTTCTGGAAGGCAACGGGATTATGATGCTTGGAGCCTTGGAACGCTTGTGGGGAGAAAAGGGGAAGCAGAGGCTTAATGGCCAGTGCTCCTCAGATGGCCCTACTCTGGAGAAAACAGCCAGCGTGGAAGAGAAGATGGCCACAGAGAGACCAGACCTGGAGCAGGGAGGGGCTCACCGACCATGCAGGGTCTTCGTGAAGCAGAGCCAAGAAACTGACCAATGGAGAACTTGTTTTGCAACCTGGAACTTCCTTCCAAGTTCTGCTTCAGTCACCTCCTGATGACTTTTCATCTTTCTTGAGAAGTAGCCACCCCTGCCCCCAACTTTGCTGGGAATGGGAGGGCCCAAAGTCCCAAGGGCAAACGTTCACCCTGTCACTTCCTCCCAGTGGGGCTTCAAAGGGGCATGCAGAGGCCGAACCTGAAGTCATGATGTTGGGGACACTCGACAAGCAGAACGTCAGCTTCTGGATTCCTGGAAGGGCAGGACGGCTCTCGAGCCCTCTATAAACACGTTCAGGGAGCCTCTTGCACTTGAGAATCCTGCTCTGTTGCTCTGCAGGAAGAGGTAAGATTGGGGACGGAGGCAGGGAGGGACACCAACATCCCGTGGCTGCTTCCCAGAAGTGCCTTCTGATTGTCTTCCTTCTGCAAGGCAGGAGCAAATTAAACGCACTGAGCAAACTCCTAAATTGCGAGGTCTCTGTCCATGCACAGAATACAGCTTCCCTGTTTACTATCTGTCTTTCACCTCTGGCTTCACATGTGCTGGACAAAAGAAGCTGTGGGTTCCGGGCTCAGGATTATTATGGGATACAGTTTGGGGAGCCCACGGACAGGTGTGGTTCGCACAAGGTGCTTCCCCAGATCAAGTCAAGTCCTAGCAGGTGCATTCAGGCCTTGCCCCCGTGTCGAGAGAGGACACCAAAATTGCCCATCAGAAAGAAAAGCTGATGGAGCAGCTTCACAAGCATGTTTCCAGCACGAAACTTTGCGGCAATCCAAACCAGACACTGGGAGTTCGACATGCCAACTGAGAGGAGGTTCTTACAAAAGAAAGGGGTTGGGGTGGGGAAGGGGTGAAAAAAAAAGTCCTTTCGCAGCCTCGCCTCTTAGGCACAGCAAGGCATCTTCTGGGAAGCAGGTGGGAATCGCTGGGATCTTTTCCACATTGCAAAATGCAATCATGGTGCTTGAAGTTCTTTCCCAGGTGCTGAACGCTGAAGATGACTCCCTCCGCCCTGGTGCTATTCCTGTTTATTTGTGGTAAGGGCAAAAGAGATGCTATAGTCCTCCTTCTTTGGTGCCCAACAGCTGCCCTGCTCAAAACTCTTGGGAAGGTGGCTCTCAGCTTCATCTGCTCAGCATCTGTCCGCCCCCAGAGCGCCCCCAAAGTGTATCACTAACAATTTGAAAGTGATTTTTCCAAGAAAGGCATCCTGGCTTTCTGCATTTTCTTCAGCAAAAATGGGCCCAAGATTTTAGCTTATATCCAACCCTTCCCCCCAAAAAAAGAATTCTGGCCCTGCATAAATGTAAAAAGGAAGTACCTGGGTTTCCCCAACCCTGTCTAGTGGTGGCTTCCAGTGTTTTAGGCACTTGGGAGATGTTGGGAATCCAATTTTCTGCCTGCCTGTTAGAAGCTCAGCCTTGGAGGGAGTGGAGATAGGAAATCATCTGGCTGCAGGCCAGAGCAGCGATCCCCCTCCAGAAGGATAGGGACAGCTTATGAGGGGGCTTGGGGGAGGACAGCAAAGGAGAAGCAGAAATTTGAGGACATGGCCTGAACTAACTATGGTTTGCTGCATAAGCCATGACTGACAACATTCATACAACCCATTAGAGTATAAGCCGGGGTTTGTAGCTGGATGGGATAACACACTAAGTCTGACTTGCAAACCACACTTTGGTGGCTGCAGACACTGGGGTGGGTGTTAAAATTCAGGACCAAGGACAGCGGTTGCAAGTCCACAGCAGCAACCCAACCCCTTAATCTGCCCCCGCCTCCCCCCCCACAATGCTTTGGGACTGCAACCCCCAGGATACCCAGCCAGTATGGGTGGGAATTATTGGACCTGTAGTCTCAACCTGTCTGGAGGTGGGGAGCGATCCCTCCGTGCATTCACCTGGCACGTGGTGGTGGAAAAGGCAATGCCGATCCTCAACTCCCAGGTCTTCCCTAGGTCGTCGGTCGTAAATAAAGTCTCATAACAGCCGTGGTTTGAAGGCTAAGCCACGGAGCCCCGGTTCACACACCTTGCCAAGCCACAAAGCTGGGCCAGAAGAACCCGCAAGGTCTAGTCTTGGATGCTTGAACTGGGACTTTTGCAACACTGAGACTTCGCACCAGCCGCTTCGTTGTTTTCCAGGGGGGACCCCGACACACGGAAGCTTGGTGCAGCTTTACCACATGGTCACCAGCGCAACTGGGAAGAAAGCCATCCCATATTATTCCTTCTACGGGTGTTACTGCGGACTGGGGGGCAAAGGGAGGCCCAAGGATGCCACCGATAGGTAAGTGGGCGAACGGCGGCCAGCGCCGTAAGGGAAGATATCCCCCCACACCTCAGAACACTAAGCGTGGTGGCCTCCGGGCGGCTGGGACTCCAACCCCCAGAATTCCCTGGGCCAGGACTGGAATTCCGTCTGGCCTTTCCGGGGCATTTAAACCCTTTTCCAAAGAGGTCCGAACTCTCCTGGGGGCCCTGGATGGGGGCCGCTCCCCGAAATGACAGCTACTGGAAGAGAAGCGGAGGGGGCCGTGGGGGAAGAGGAGGGGCGGGGTCCCTTCCTGGAGTCACCCCCCGTCGCTCGCCCCCCAGGTGCTGCCAGGTGCACGACTGCTGCTACGGCTGGCTACAGAACCGAGGGTGCCAGCCCAAGACCACCGGCTACAGCTACAGCCAGTGGTGGGGGCAGATCCAGTGTGGTGAGTTAGCTGGGATGCAGGAGAGACTCACAAACGGAGCTTCCAGAAGCTACTTTGGCACACGCACACGCACAAACACACACACAGACACACACGTTCCTGTGCACAGCCAACCAGCCGGACGGAGAGACCTCTGGGTCAGCAACCACAGCACATGCGACCCAGAAAAATCTGCTTTCAGACGCACCAAACAAATCATCTGGAAGACTGACATTCGCACACCCCAGCCGAATTTGCCTGCTGGGCTTCTGAAAGGATGCGCTTCCGGGGCTGGCCCAAATAGGCAGGGTGGATGCACGACGTAGATTCACACGCAGGGTTCACACAACCCCATAACGCCCCCCCCAAGTTAGCAAGGCTAAATCCAAGCTGGGTGAATGCCACCCCCCGGTGAAGCCTGGGGGGCCAACTCAGCCCCTGGGTGGGATCCAAACTGAAGCCATTGCATGGTAATCAGTCGGGGGGGTGGGGTGGGGTTGGACTAGAAGACCTCTGAGGTCCCTTCCCTTCCCACCCAGCGGTTCCTCTGAGGGATCGCTCTGCCGGGGCGGCAAATGTGTGGTCTTTGGTGCCATCTAGTGGTCACTCCAGCTAGCAAACATTCCGAGGGGAGCCTCTTCAGCTTCTCTGCCCTCTAAACTGAACCCCAACATTTGCCGGCGGTTTTACCCCATCCCCGCAGCCTCCCCCTCCCACACCCCTTTCCCCAGTCCTCAAATGTTTCTCCTCTCGCCCTCCAGAAAAAGAACCCTCTTTGTTCGCTCCCATCTTAAAATCACCAGAGGCAAAATTGCTGCCAACGTGACCAGAAGCAGCTGCAGCCAGGAACGGCCAAGCGGGAGTTGGGCCTGAGTGTCCATGCACCCTGCATGGCTCTGGGGTGAAAACTTGGTGGCCAGGGGAAACTGAGGCTCGCTCCCTGGCCACTGAGGGCACTCGTGCACTATTCTGGGCCAGCCCTTCCCTTGGGTTAGCCTACCTCGCTGGGTTGCTGTGGTGCAGCTGAAATTAGGGGGGGGCTCTTTTGCAGGGGTGAGCACAGCTCTCAAGTCATCCCACTTTGCCCAGCGGCACCCAACAGGCACCCAAGCAAGTGCTCCCCTTCAGAGCACCCCCCTTCGCCTCCCCCCCAGGAGGGGAGTTCCCATCTGGGCTCCAGCTACAACAAACCAACTTTGGCCTGTTTGGGGCTCAGGCACCCAATGGGCCAATGTAGCGATGTGAAGCAGGAGAGCGAGCTAATTCAGTGACCCAATCAAGCGTCCTGTGTAATCAACAGCCCAGCCTCTGTTCGCCCCTCACTCTCGACCGGCTGCGACACTCCAGAACTGGGGGGGGGGGGTGAGATTGGTGGGGTGGCTGGGGAGGGAAGGCCCCTCCTCAGGTGGCTGCAGAGCTGGTCCCAAGGCTGGGCCCCTTTGCCAAAGGGCCGCAAGCAGAAGGGTCCCTCAGCCTGGGGCCCCCTTCCTTCCTCCCTCCCTCCCTCCCTCCCCCCAAGATCAGGGCAGGCTCTCCTCCACTCACAGAAGTCTTCCTTGCAGGACGCAGCGGTAACTGGTGCCAGCGGGGGACCTGCGGCTGTGACCGAGACTTGGCGCTGTGCCTGAAGGCCAACAAAGGCCAGTACAGGAGGAGGTACACCTTCCACCCAAATGTGCTGTGCTTCGGCTCATCTCCAGGGTGCTGAGTGAAACACCAGCGCCCGAAGGGTCATGCCTGGCGGGTCACCAAGCAGCTCGAACCATTTGGAAATAAAGACCTCTCTGTCGAACGCCCTGGTCCTGGTGTGGGGAGCCTGCTGGGTGAGGGGGTGGGCAGATGCGGGAGCTCGCAGGGGACTCTGGGCCAACACACCAAACAAGGGCAGTTCTCCCACAACAAGGGGAGGGGGCTTAGTGCCTGGAGTTCAGGGCCAGGATGGCAGCCCGAGAGGGCATGCCCAGTCAGCAGGGACCGTGAGAGCAGGGGTGGCTGGCAGAGCATTTCTGCCTCTGGCCCAAGGGGTGAACCCCTCTCTGCTTGGGGCACACGTACGCCAGGGCAAGGCTCACTTGGGCCTCCTTCAGCAGCCCATCTACAGATTCACCAGCTCCTGGATTACTAAATGGCTGGGTTTACTTTCAAAAGATAAATCCCACCCATCAGCCCCCAGTAATTTAAAATGGGTGTCCCATCGTAGATTCCCCGAGAACTCCATAATTAACCCCAAAGGACGGGCCACTTTTTAAGGTTTCCAGAACTTTTCATCAGGCACGACGTTATCAAAAACGGGAGTGGGGGAAAAGGAGGAAACCAACTTTGCTGTTTTAAGGCGGGCGCCTCAAGTCGGTCCCAGGACGAATTTCTGGTCTAAAGGCCTCATTTTCCCCGAACACGGTAACCCAGATTGACCAAATGCTGGGTGGCTGGGTTCACCCAACAGGGGGTCCCCATGAATCATATTCCAGAGGTGTAAAGGCAACGCCCGGGCCCCAAAGCCTCCCCACGGGCCCCCAACTCCATTTGAACCTTGGGTAGCCTGTTGGATGGACCCAACCTGTGTCACATCGTGGGACAGTGCCACTGGCATCGGCAGGCACCTCACCTTTGGAGCTGCAGGGAAAGGATGCTTTGCCCGTACGGTGGGGGATGAAATCTGCCTGGGTGAAATCTGGCTCCTGGGGCCCCCGCTGCCTGGATGGTCCGGTCCAGAGAGGCTCACAAAGGGCGTTCTTCCCACTGGGAGAAAAACTTTCCAGCCCTCCATCTTCCTCGCCCCATTCGGGGCCAAAATCCTTGAGAGAGATTTTGCCTTCCACTCTCCGGGCAAAGTTATGGCACAGGTTACGAAGGGTGCCCTGACTGACCTTCACCACCCAAGGGCCCCGCATGCCAAGCCACACACCCAGGCGGAGGAAGGCAAGGATCGGATTTCTGCTCCAAGGAGGGGCAGAAAAGCGCCTGGAGGGATTTTTGGAGATGGCTCTCCAGTTGAGCAGCAGCCTGGGTCACCTGCCAACAGCTTGGGTCACCTGCCCGTAGGAATGGGGAAGCAGGCCCCCTCCCCTCCCCTCTCCAGCCCATAAAACAGCCAGCCCCAGAGAAGGCTCAGGCCACATCTTCAAGGGGAGAGGAGGAGAGGGGCCTTGGAGAAGGCGCTGCGTGCTTCCAGACCCAAACGCTTACTCAGGGGTGCCAGGTGTAAGTATCGGGTCCTGGCCATGGTCACCTGCCCCCTTTGCTTTCCAAGCCTTGTCCATCACCCTTCTATCTATCCATATCCTCTGTCTTCACCTGAAAAGAAGACCAGGCCCCCCCAGATAAGTTATAAAACAGGAGACCTCATCTTAGATTTGCTGAGAAGACAAGAAAAGAGGCAGAGGAGGCCTTTCACGTTCCTACGGCCAGGGGAAGTCACATTAAACCCATAGGGCCATCTCCTCCTGGGGATCCATGCCTCTTTCCACCATTCCAGAGCCGCGCATGCCCTCGCACAACCCTCAGCTCCCTTAAAATGCGCCCGTTCACCATGTTGCAGTGGAAGGATAAACAGCATGCACCAGGGAAGCAGATATTTAAGAAGGAAGAAGGCAGGCATGGGATAAAGAAGAGGGAAAAAAAACCCTTATGAGAATAAAACAAAATGAATAAAATGAACCAAAACTTTGCAGAGAAAACTGAGAAACTGAGAGCAGCAGCTGAAATTGCCTGATTTTCTCTCCCCTTCCGTGGAGATGCAAATACATCCATTTTTAAATCAGTTATGTTCAGAAGGCGGCTGTGCTCAGCTTCCCTTGTGGAAGGGAGAAACCGCAACCGTCTGACCCACTTAAGCAAATGTTTATGCAGCCAGCAGCTTTTAATTTTCTGAAGTTACCTGTGCCCTGGGAACACCCTCCTGAGGTTTCCCACAGCAGCAGAACCTGACTTAGATTTCATTTAAAGTGAATGGAAACGGGCAACTGCAATTACTCCCCAGGCCATTCCGGCCCCCGTGGCATTTGGGGATGGTGGTGGGGGCACCAGGTGCCCAAAGGGTTGGCAGGAGCTCTGCGGGAAGGGCCGTAGGACCCCAAGGCTGCCCTTTCTCACCGAGCTAGGCCAAGGCAGGGCTTGACTGTTTGGACGGAAGCCACTCCAATGGTTGGAGTTTCTGAGACAGTTTCTGAGACAGGGGTGCTCCCGGCTGGGTGACCCTCAACTGCAGAAAAGCCCAGGATTGTATGAATTCCATTAAGTGCTCTTTGGGAGCAAAAGGCATAGAGGCAGTCGAGAGAGAGGACAAAACCCACCATTAATGTGCATTCACCGCAAAAGCCAAAATCCACCTCAATGGGTTTCAAGTGTTCAGACGCACCCAGTTTTAACAAAAAAGCGACAGCGAATTCTCAGGCAGCCAGGCTGGGGCTTGGTTTGGAATTTAGTTTTGCTGCTTTCCTCTACCCCCCTCCCCCGCTTCCCCCCCCCTTCCTGGAAGAAAGTGTGATCTCCTCTCCTCGGTTCAGAAGACGGGAAGGTAAAATTACCCCTTTGGAGAAAATTGTTCTGTTTTGGAGCTGACCGTCCTATGTTGCGACCTAAAGCAGGTGGCGGCGGTGGGGGAGGGAACAGGAGGGGGCATCTAAAAAAAGTCTAGGTCAGAGTTCTACATCCTCCAAGGCAGGGTCTCCTGCCCCCCCCCCCGCGAGGTCACAGCCTCTCTCCATTCCCAAGATCAGGAGACCCTCAGCCCAGGGGAAGATCCGCTGAACGGATCAAGGGCTGCTGAGAGTGTCTGCCGGCTTCCCCGGGGCTAGAAAAATTTGCACCAGCAGGCACCTATGATCTTCTGCCAGGATTAGGCGCTAGGAGAACATGCCCTCCCTAAAATTTGGCGCTCCTTTCAGCTTGCAGCCCAGGCCAGGACGTTGGGAGGGCCCCCACCAAGCCACCAAACGGCTCTGTCCCGCTCTTCTCAGGCACACGTGCTGCGCCCACTTTCCATCTCCCCAATTATTATTTGGCCAATGCTTAACTTTTGAGGGGAGTCCAATGGCTTTTGCGAGGAAGGGGCTCTGGGCTGTCCCGAGGGGGTCAGCCGGGCCCAATAAAACCTAACGAAGGACGTTAACACAGCCTGTTTGTTTCCAGATCTGGATCCAACAAGATGAAAACTTTCTGGGGACTGATGATGTTGCTGGTGGGCGGTGAGTAAAGCTGAAAAATAAAATGTGCAGATCTTGACGTGCTGGGGGGGTGGGCGGGAAATGCTGGAAGTTGAAGTCCACACTTCTCCCAGCTGCCAAAGTTGAGAAACGCTGCTCTAAATGCTCAAATTTCCCCTGGCCCCTCTGATTTTCCCTGCAAGGGTTCTCCCCTTTAGAACAGGTCTATGCCCTTATCTTATCTTTCTTCCGTGAAAGGCCATTGGCCATTAACCGTCCACTTCCTCGGCAGCTGAAGCTTTGTGTCTCTTTTAAGTCGAGGGAAGCCTCGGAGAACTTGGGAAGATGATCGAAGAAGAGCTGGGGACATTTGCTATTTTAGACTACGGCGATTACGGATGCTACTGCGGGCTGGGCGGGGAGGGCCGGCTGCAAGACTCCACGGACCGGTAAGCCAGTGACTTGCAGGACCGACCATCCTGGGTCCGCCCTGAAAAGCCTTTCTCCCAACCAGACGTTCTTCTGGGGAGCCACCCCAGGAGCTCGAAGGCTTTCAAAACAAAGGTCCTGAAAGACGGGTCTGGAAAAAGGGTGCCTGTGCCTGAATATTGCACAGACAAAGGGGTGTGTGTGTGTGGGTGTGTGGGTGTGTGGGTAGCCAGGAAGGACATGGGGGGCAGTTTGCACTTTAGAGCAAACGCAAGGTTTTCTCTTTGATTTGCAATTATAGCACAGACCTTGCAGGAGAGTGCTAAAGAAACCGAAGACGTGAATATTGCCCTTCTGCGCGGGGTGGTTATAACAGATCCTCGACCTGACCCCCTCCCCATCATCCCCAACAACCTGCCCAGGGACAGTCGGAGCTCCAGATGTTAGAAAGGCACCGGCTTGGGGAAGACTAACTCTCTTGTGGCTTTTCCCTCCCTCCGTCCAGCTGCTGTTTCACCCACGACCACTGTTACGAATATCTAACCACCTGTCACCCCAAACTCAATACATACAAATACACCCGGGTCGACCGAGTCATCCACTGTGGTGAGTGGGCCAAAGAGACCTGGGTTCACATGCTCCGCTCAAAGGGGGTTGGTCATTTCACCAACTTTGGGCCACCCACACTGTCTTCACCCAAGCCGCTCTGAGCTGCCAACGCCGGGCTGTCCACGAGGGGGTGGCAAACAGGGCTCTCCGTATCTCTACCGCCCTCTCCTGGCCGGGCCAAGGTTTGCAGCTCACGGGAAAGGCGGGTGGGCAGAATTGGCACGGAGTATCCATGGTAGCCTTTGCTGTCTCTGCAGGGGAGGAGACCTGGTGTGAGAAGCAGGTCTGCAAGTGTGACAGGGCCCTGGTCATCTGCTTCCGAGAGAATTGGGACACGTACGATGAAAAATTAAAGTATTACAAGTTAAAACCGGGGAACTGCTGAGCTGGGTGGAGTCTCTGCAGACCAGCAAAGGTGCTCTCCCTGCACCTGTCGGCGTGTGGCCCTGTTCTTCTGAATGTGGTGCTGATTAATAAAGAGGTGCCCACTTTGCAAACAATTGGATTGCGGTCTCTCTTATCCTGCATCTTTGTGTATAACACAAGCACACGGTAGGAAACTTGCCCCCCCGCCCCCGGCCAAGATTTCCTGCTCTCCTTGAGCCAGTTTGGGAACTTCAGCAGGCTTGGCAGATTAAGGTTCTAGTCCTCATGGCTCTGAATAAAGGAAGAGAGAGACTCCCTTCCGCCAAGCCAAGGCTAAAACCTGGGGACTGGGGACCTTGAGGGGCTCTGCCCCAGAGCAGCTGAAAAGCCACTTCGGATCCTGGCCCTCGAGGATCCAAAGCTGGGCCTCCTTCAGGCAGCGAGAGACTTCCTCTCCCACAAAGCCGGCTGAAAGCAGCGCATTTCCGCAGCGGTGGGAGGAAGACCCTGCCCGCCGGAGCCAGCGGGGGTGAGGGTTCAATCCCTTTTCCTGCCGGAGAGCAAGAATGGCTGATTCACAGGGGCAGGGAGCCGTGCATCAGGACATCCTTCATGACGCATCACAGACCTTCCTGCTGGAAGCGCCTCAGTTTATACTGCAGTTTTACAACTGACGGTGGCGTTTCTATTGTTCTTATTATTCTACGCTTAATTGAGGATGCACAATACACACATTCATGGCTAATTGCTGAGGTTGCTACTAGCATAACATAAGCCAAGGAAGCTTTTTATGCTTTATTTTGCGGTTTAAAATGGGTGTGGAGAGGTGGCTCCCCCATGTGGGGCTCATGATCTCATTCCTGGCTCATCTGGGGAGGGGCTGCATGGTGAACGGTTTTGTTTTGTTTTGAAGGCAAAATATGCCAGTTAAGCGTGCTGGAGGTAGTACTCCTTCGCCCTCCTCCTCCACGGGCGGGTGGTGCCATCTTAGAAGGGCCTCGCAAAAAACGAAACCCGGCCTAGAAGTGCTCTGTCTTTTTAAAGCCCACGACCATCCCATGAATAATTGTTTTTAAAAGAACATAGGGCACTCCGTGCTACCCTTAGTTACAGGGGCACAATAAATGCACAGACCGCTAACCACTAGCACTGCTGGCATCCCGTAAGTGTCCTGAGAAAGAAGCAGAGACACAGAAGGCGAAAAGGCAGCGCAGGACAGAGGCAAACCAAGGGGTAAGTTCGTGTTCAGTTGCCAACAAGATGTTCATGCCCTTCAAGGTGCCCAAGCAAGTCTGGTTTGATGACTTCACGTACAACCCAGACTCGGCCACCTGGCTGGAGCGACGGACAAGATTCCCCAGTTCTGCAAGATTTGGGTTTTGCTGTTGGCTTGAGAAGCCATCAAAGGACTGTAGACGATCCTTGGAAGGAGAAGGAATGAGCAAGCTTCTTCTGATCTTGGTGTTTCCTTCTTCAAGTATTGCGGACTCTCCCCGCTTTGTTCTGCTGCCTTTTCAGTTGATGGGTTTGGACACTGGATACTATCCAAGTCCTTAAAAATATTCAGGTCTTTATGCGCTCTCCGTGAGCAAGGATAGAATTCAGGAAGCTGTGCTGGCTACTGAGAAGAAGGGAAGACCACTTCCACACTGGCGTCTTACAGCGTCCTCCAACCATTGTTGTGCCAACACACAACTGTGGCTGGGTAACGCTAAGAAGATGCTAGAAATCCTGAGTGCGGAAATCACCTGACATGCTAAGACAGCTGCTAACACACATCAGAAGGAACGTCGCGTCAGACACGTGGTGCCCTTATTTCCCCGTCCTCTGCGCTGGGGAGACCACAACTGTGTGATTCTGGGCACCCCATTTCCAGAAGAACATTGACAGCTTGATACAGATTAAATAGAAAGAAAAATTTACTGACAGTTAGACCTGAGCAACAGTGGAACGTCTAGCTATGAAGTGGTGGGCTCTCCATCTCTGAAGACTTTTTAAACAAAAGCTGGACCACCACTTCTCCTGGAGTGTTTGGTTTTGCTGTGCGTTGCAGAGGTTGGACTAGGTGGTCCTTGTGTTTGTTGGGCTGTGTAACATGCTAGTAAGCCTCACCTTCAAGCCACACCATGACTGCCGAGCAGGTTGCGCAGACTTCCATCGTTGGGAACGTATGTTAAAATTCAGGACCAAGGACAGGGGCTGATCATCCTTGGGGTTCCTTCCAACTCCATAGTTCTAGGACGCTCTAGGTCCACCACAAACAGAGTGGGACAAGGTGGTTTGTTCTTCTAGCATAACCTTCCCTGGGATGTTGACTTGAAGGCTTTCTGGTTTTCACGTATGTAGTTTGTGGCCCCGGAGCTTCACTGAAGGACTGGGGAGAAGGTGGACTTGGCGGACCATCCTGGTTTTAAACACACCCTTTGAAAACATGTTGGTCATACTTGTAAGCAATGCTCAGTGGGCTGTGCCTTATTCTTTGCCTTTATTAGAGGCTGTCAGGATCATATCTGCTCTGACAGAAGTTTGAAGCTTTCTAGGTGTGACACCAAAGAAAACAGCTGTTGACGCTTATGGCATTCGTGCCCTTCTCCTCCTTCAACGCTGAACACAGAGCACCACCAGCTGGTTTGGACTGCATCTCTATTACCTGTAAGTGCACAGGCGTTCACTTACAGACTGGGATTCTGTAATGGCAGGTGGGAAAGACCTTGGGAGACAGGATGAAGAGAAGCTGCCTAGGGAACTGTCAGATAAGGGAGGGCATAGCCCGCAGCTGCATAATGGGTGGAGAAAAAGGCTCAGAAGGGACCCTCCTTAGTTTCTTGGCTGTAAAGGAGACAGCGGGAGGATTGTACTTTCAGCCTTGCCAGGTTCTGTCAATGTAGCTTTACAATAAAGCAGAACTAGCTCATCTGGTCATGTTTCCTGACCGGTCTACTTGGTAAGGCTGACAAATTCTGGGAACTGGAGTTAATCAATTGGGATGGGGGTTGGACTAGAAGACCTCCAAGGTCCCTTCCCACCCAAGGATTCTATGGTTCCAGGACACCTTATCTGGTGCGCGACTTCCTCCAGGCATCAAGACGACTCCCTGCCGTCTTCAAGATGGTGCATCCACTTGGCGGCAGCAGCCCGGTTCTTCTCCTCTGTGGTAGGTCCCCTGCCTTAAAGAGGCGAAGAGGGGAGGGACGAACGACCCCCTTGAAGCAAAAGGGAAGGCAGAATCCAGTAGCATTTTCCAAATCAATTGGCTGTTAACTCCATTAGCTCCACGTATTAGGTGAGGGAATATAATTCCAAGCCCACAGATTAGGGACAAACCCAAAGAATGTGGAATGGCGTTTGGAGTCACACATCTCAGCCTGAAGAGCTGAACAATCTTGTTCCCTTAAAGATCACCCAGTTTTCGGAATGGACTGGGGATGGGTAAGGAGAAAGTATCCTGTCTGTGAACTGCCCCCAGATCTCATCTGTTGGGGCTAAAAATGCCAGAGAATTTTCTGAAAACACATGGAGTTCCACCTGCAGGCTGGACTGCAGAGCAGTGGAATAAAAGAGAATTCCTGGAGAAATAAATGTTTATCAAAAACAGAGGAGATAGCCAATGCCCTAGAAGACAGGCACAGATTTCAAAAAGTTCTGGGTGGGCCAGAAAAGCAAACTCAGAACAACAGAGGGATACAAAATCCATCATTCAGGAGACAGAAAGCGATGCCCAGGGATGGGATGGTGGTGCCCCCTTTGTAAAAAGGGTTCTGGAATAGCCTGGGATGGCAATTCAGGGGGGTATTGCCAGGATCTTGACCTTGCTTTCAGTTCTTGTCTTCGCAAGTGCCAATTTGCTCCAGTTTGGGAGGATAATCGAACGCTTAACAGGAAGACCCCCGCTGATTTACAACGGGTATGGCTGCTACTGCGGATTGGGAGGCTCCAGGCAGCCAATGGACGCCACGGACTGGTAAGGGTGGCTTGGGAGCATCCCAGGGGTCTAACTCTTCTTTAGGCAAAGGGGCGCACTTGGACCTGGAGAGCTCCTTCTGAGCCCCGTCCCGAGGGCTGGCCCACTGCGGAGCACCCTCTTCTCAGAAGGCTGAGGGCATGGCTGCTTCCCTCTGGCGCTTCAGGAAGCCATCCTCTCCACCTTCCTGACCAGGCAGGCATCTTTTCAAACTGGGCATTTCCCCAAACATGTCAGAGGCATAAGGGGTGGCGGAGAGCAGCACACACGAGATGGGAATAAAGAATACGTGTGCAGGTTTCGTTCTGCGCTGCAGCAGGCTTGTTTTGCTGTTCAGTGGGTTTAATTAATCTCCCCCCCTCCAAAAAAAAAACACACAAAAACCCAGGTGGAGCAGCCAAGAGCCCAAAAGACTCCTTAAGTGACCTTGGATAAACTATTATCTGCGAAAACCACAATGGAATCCAGTATTCATTCACTCTGAGTTTACTTTATAAATATTGAATTAGGCATTCCCCCAGCTGCCACCTTCGGCCAGGAGGCTGAAACTGAGACGCAGGTGTACCCTTGCGGAGGGGATGCCGGCATCTCCGCCACACAATCGCCCTTCTGTTCTTCACTGCCAGGTGCTGCCGAGTCCATGACTGTTGCTATCAAGCCATGAAGCAGCGTGGCTGCAAGCCCAAAATAGAGAAGTATTCGTACGCCATCAAGAAAAACACCGTCCTTTGTGGTACGTGAGAACGTAAACCACACTGCCGTAGGCCTGGCTTGGGCTCCAGGTAATAGGCAAAGCTGGGCACCGTTCAGTATTTCCTCACCCAAGCGCTGAAGAATTCCCAGAATCCCTGTAAAAGCCAGGCTGGTGGGGGAATGCTGGGGGTTAAGCCCACGTGGCTGAGGCAGAGGACGGTGGAGTGGGAATGGGCACAGGGATCAGCTGGTCCAGCCCTTTGCAACACACAGAACGGTGCCCGCATTCAAAAGGACTATTACATGGCTCGGCACAAGGGGAGAGCCAAGCAGCCGCAGCGGGTTCAGGATCCTGTGGTTAAAACACACCACAGAACAGCGCACAATCGGAACCCAGGCAGCAGCTGGCGAAATCTTTCACTCCCAAAAACAAGAGAGGATTTTCACGAAGTCAGAAAAACGCTGATCAAAACCCAAAAAACGAGCTCAACTTGCGTCATTTCAGCAAGTCGCAGACCGCCGCTGTGGCGCAGAGCAAACGTGTTGAGCGTTGCAACCGCTCCTCTCGGCCTGGGCAACTTCTCTTCATAGGGAAAGGGGCACCAGCTGTTTGCACAAACCTGCAGAAACCGCGTCGACCGGTAGCACAGGCAGGAAGGAAAATGTTACATTCACCCCAAAGCAATCTAAACAGAAACCGTCACGGAGGAGGTTGCATTCTACATCTGCTACATCCTGTTTCCTGGAACCTCGCTTTTGAGATCAGAACATTTCAGGGAGATCTGGGAGGGACGCATTTGATCGGGTTCAGACCGGCGCAAGACCCCTTCCGAGCAGGTAAGACCCATGCCACCTCTCCTCTTGGCTTTCCGCCCTCCAGGTGGGAAAACCGACTGCCAGCGGGAAACCTGCAAGTGCGACAAAGCTGCCGCCCTCTGCTTCCGCAGCGCCACTTTCCAGCACAGCCTTGTCGGCTACCCAAACATCTGGTGCAGAGGCCGCACCCCGCCCTGCGAGGATCTCTGCCAAAGCTGCGCTCCTCCGTCGGCCAGCTGATCCTGCCCCTTCCCGTGTCGTGGTGCCAGCCGGGCCGAGTTAGCCAGCCACACCGCCGCTTACACCCAAATCGCCCCATCCCTGTATTCTCTGCATCTCTGGATCACGTCTTCTTGTCCAATAAAGGATGCCCTCCGAGTTTTCAGTTCCTTTTGTAGTATTTATATGGCACCACTCATGGTATCCAAAAATATTAAGGGGTTCCCTTGTGGGGTCGCACGGTGAGGGAGGCAGCAAGGAAACCCCTTAGTGTTTTTGGAGCAAGCTGAGAGCGCAAAGCTGCGCTCAGGGTCTCAAGCGCTTTCTGCCATTTGCCATGGGGTTGAGAAAAAGCGATTTGCCCTGGCCCTCTCGACTGCCGTGGGATGAAAGGCTGTCCTCAGAGAGCGGGCATGTCACAAATCTGCCCTAATCTGGCTCAGGACTGGTCCCCAGAGTGGCCAGTCAGATGCCCTCAGCAATCCCCAAATCAGCACACGGATGCTCATGTCCCCTGGCCACTATACGCTTGAGGCACAGTGCTTCTGAGCCTGGAAGATCAGCCCAGGAAGGACAGCGAAAAAGCCAGGAACAGAACCCTGGTGGGAATAGCTGGGGTCGGCCACTGACCTGGAAAAGCCAGGTTTTACCGTATTTCATTGAAAGGCGAAGCCTGAGATCCTGCGGGCTTTGCAGGAAAGTGGTCCACATTCTGGGATGCTCGTGGTACAGAAAAGTCCCCTCTGCCTCTCTTGGCTGAACCCAGGAAGCCATTTCACCCCAACGTCTGCAGGCCGAGCCAACTCAGCAGCAGCTGGGGGGGGGGGGAGCGTGTCTCTGGAAAAAAAACCCTCCCCAAATGGTTGCTTCTTCCCGCAGACAATCCCTGAAGCCCCAACATTGCTCTGCCAAGCCAGCCTTTCCCAAGAGAGCAGCCCTCACGTGAAGCCTTACCCACCTCCAGCCACCCCCCGAGAGAACCGAGGCAGATCGGGAGGCACAGCTTTGCCAGCCGGTCCCAGGTTGCCCCTCCGCCTGCCCTCGCCGGCCCCCAGCCCCCTTAAGCTTCGGGGCAAGAGCCCCCGTCTCCCGTTTAACCCTGCAGCAATCGAGGAAAAGAGAAAGCCCGCAGTCTCTCCCTGTGTTGACGGAATGAAGGAACCTGCCAGGAACGCAAGGAGGGGGATTCGAGCAACCCCTGAAACTGGGGACAGGGAAGGCACCCCCCCAGCCCTCCTCACTGGGGCTTCCTCATCCTGCCTCAATCGGCACCCATAAGGGGGGGTGTCTTTGGGCCCCCGCTTTCCACGTTCTCAAGGAGGCCGTCGTCATCCGGGATTGCCAGGTCAGATACTGAGGGCCGCGAAGGTCTTCACCAGGGTGACCTGCGCCTCGGAGTCCACCGCGATTTTGTTATTGTCTGAGGGGCCGCCCTTGCCAGCCAGGACTCTCTGCCGGTGCCGGTCCTCCTGGCGCTGCTTCTTCTCCAGCCGCTGCCGGTCCTTCTTCTGCTTGCTGGAGGCCTGCCGGAGGAGAGGGGCAGTAGAGCGGACGGGACCGACCCACAGCGGCCCCCGCCCTGGGCCTTCCGGAGGCACCGGACTACAGCTCCCATCGTCCGAAGCCAAATTTCGGGAGAAGACCTACAAGAGCTCCTCCCATGGATCTCGGGATCACGTGCCTGGGGGTGTTGGGAGTGGCCGCCCTCCCCCTAGGAGAGGGAAGGAGGGCCCCTGGGGGAGGCTGGCATCGAGCCCAGGGTTTACAGCATGCAGGGCCGGGCCTTTCTTGCAGGGTTTGCATTTCAAGAGGGGAGGCACAGTCGCTCTTTTCTGCCGGAGACATGGAAGACGGGAGGAGGACACCTCCACGACTGGGGGCGTTGGCGGGACGTAGAATGGATGAAGCGACCGAAAAGGGAGGAGTGAGTGACGGTCCGGATTCGTGCAAGCAGCAGCAGCAGGCGGGGGGCAGAAGGCGGGGCAGGCCAACAGACTGCCAGGGCCTGACTGAGAAGGGGAGGGGGGGCTCTGGTCCAGAGGGGCAAAATGCCAGAGCGAATGCCCCTGCCAGGAACCGGGCTGGGCAGCGGGAGGGGCAAAAGAAGCCGGCCTCGGCAGGATGCCTTCAGAGGGAGCAAGAGCACTGCTGGAGGAAGAACGGGAAGGGAGCCAGAGGCCAGGAGGCCTTGGCCTCGGGGTCAAGGGTGGGGCTGCCACAAGCGGGGCTGGGGAGGCGGGAACTTTGTTCCCGGCTGCTGGATACCTTTGGAGCTGGCTTTTTGCCTGAGCGGTTTCTTTCCACGGGACTCCCCTTGGGTTTATTATTGTTTTCTATTTCCTGGTGACCGAAAACCCCGGCTCCAGTCCCGCACTCGTCCCAGAGGGCCGGCCTGGGCTGCGGCTTCGGCCTGTTGGCCCAGGCTTCCTCTGCATCTACGGAAAGAAGAGCCGTTTTCAGCAATACGGCTCCGTCCCCAGACTCGCCTCTGGGGCACGCGCCGTCCGAGAAGCCCGCGCAGGAGGCAGGAGCGAGTTTCTGGAGGACAGCGAAGCTGGCATCGCTCGCGCGGGAAGCCACCCTGCGACAGGGAACCAGGGATCCCAAAGGGCACTTAAGACCTCCAAGCAGTCGAACTGATTCATTGGTTTGACCGAACTAATTCAGACAAAACATTTCAATGTGTTTGCAGAGGCACCCGAAAAGGAGGCGGCGCCCGATTCCGTGTCCTGAATCAACCAGGGAATCTGGTCCAGAAAGGCGACTCGCCGAACTGCCTTTGAACAGAATCTCCACCGGACTGCGTATCTGGCCCACCTCCTCCCTCGCCACGTCCCAGCCGGGAATATCTCTACTCTTCAGAGTTGTGTTGGCTGAAAGACGGCGTTTTTCGTCCTTGCGTGTGAATTTATGCTTTACCGTAAGCCTGTTTTGCTTTCAGTCTTCTTGGGGTAAGTCTGGCGAAAGCGTTTCTGGATGAAGCGATGGCCAAAAAATTAAACGAATCCTTACGTTTGAATTAAGGACACCAAAATAAATCGTCCAGAAGACGCCGCAAAGCCTTCCTTCGCACTGATTCGTGTCCCCATTTGAACACACACACACGGACAC
This sequence comes from Candoia aspera, assembly GCF_035149785.1. Lineage (NCBI taxonomy): Eukaryota > Metazoa > Chordata > Lepidosauria > Squamata > Candoiidae > Candoia > Candoia aspera. The sequence goes on from NC_086170.1 coordinate 57,764, forward strand.
ACACAGAGCCCTTCTTTAGCTGAACCAATGGCTGCTTGCCCCCGGGGTCTGCAAGAACACTTTGCAACTTTAACAACAGGAGCAAGTCTGCGTAACAGAGCTTTCCATGATGAATTACTCTGCCTATACAAAAGCTTTCCTGGGTAAAATACCTGAACTCAGACATTTAAAATCCCTTCGTTCCTCCTCCTGCACTGATGAGCATGCACTCTCAAGTTGTTCTTTCCTCTTCTTTCTCTACAACATTACATTTATTATTCTTATCCCTGCTATTGAGACGGACGGACGGATGGACTTACGGAGCCTTTCCAACTCCTTCATCTGAAAAACGGCAAAGATGGTTGACTCAATGTTGTAACTCTCTGATTTGAGGACCTGGACAATTGAATCAGTGTCCTGGGCAGGGAAATAAAAGGAGATGTGTTGAATAGATATTGGGGGTCTGGGTTGGCATGGCAAACCCCCCCCCCCGCTCTTCCAGTAATCTCTGCAACCTCCCTAGAGGGAAGGATCACCTTGGTTCACCCCGCTGCCATGTCCCCAAGTCCTTCAAGGCAACTAAGGGAGGGAGAAGGGGGCCCTGGCTGGCAGCTGCATCCAGTCTCGCGCTTCTTCTGCCCCCACCCCAGGCAAATGTGTTGGGGCTGCGAAGCCCAGATTCCCAGCCAGGCTGGGGAAGGACGCTGCCGGGGCCCTCCTAATCGCATCCAGAGCCTCAGCAGAGTGCGGGTGTAGAACTGCACCGTCTGTCAGACCAGGAGCACGAAGACCCGGATTCTGCTCAGCCAGGGAAGAGCACGGGGGGCTTCGGGCCAGCAGACTAAAGAGAAGCACTTGATGGGGAGGGTAGGGGTGCAAATCCCCTCACCAGGCATCCGGTGGCGTTGCGGACTTTCTGGACGGCGTCCTCAACTTGATCGTGCGTCTCTTCTTTGGGCTGATGCCTCTCCGCCTTCACCTGGAGGGCCTCTTTGTTCTTCGGTTCATTTTGGCATAACATCTGGGCAAGACAAGAGGGGTGCGCGGGGGGGAGGGGCTCAGAGACGAGCCAAGGGAGGCTGCCCAAGGGAGCGTCTTGGTTTCCCTTCCTCTCCCTGAAAGGGAAGCTAATGGCACCATGCCATCTTTGGCTCAGATTTAGGGGGAAGCACGAACCCGCGCACGGTTCACAGCTTAGCACGTAAGGGGATTTGACCGATGCCCTTTTGGACCCCAGAGGCCACAACGTGAACCCACCTCCGTCTGCAGCCAAGTGGGGGCCGCCGAGTTATCGTTGATCTTCCGGACGCTGTCGTAGTGCTCTCCGTGGCAGTACGCGATGTGCAGTTCCCGGGCGTGGCTCCTGTCCGTTCCGTGGATCTGAGGAAGGAAGAGGCAGGCTTGAGAAGGACAGACTTGACATCCCGGTGGCCAGTCAAAACAAACGCTCAACATGGACGCAGGCCTTCAACAGACTAAGCGTTGGCCATTCTCCATCTAGAGGCCAGGAGACTTCTAATTTTTTAGGCCTCCCTCCACTTTAGTGGGGCGAAGCGGCAGGGAGGGCCAAAATGCCGCTCCAGGACCCGCGGCATGCCAGGCCCAAATTCCAAGAGACTGTCCAGATCCAGTAGCCAGAACTAAGGTGGATCATGTGATTAAAACAGCCACGTGGCTCACGCTTGGGGCGAAGCCATGATTTGCTTGATGACGGTTTATCGACCAAACCATAACGGGCTACAATCAGAGAGGTGCTACGTGTTGACTTGGGGAACTGCTTTAATCCAGCTACTGGGCCTCTTCAGCACAGCCCAGCTGAAGCAGACTACGGCTTAGCACGCACCACAGCAGCCGCAGCGGAATGCAAAAACAGACTTTATCAGTAAGTTGCCATTCACAAGCCGTAAAGGAGGATTTCAAGCGAATTCCAAACAAAACAGCAAAACCAATTAATGCAACCCCGATGAGGAAATGGAAAATCGACAGAGAACAGTAGCAGAAACTGGATGGTAAAATCAGCACCGAAGCCCGTTAACTGGCTTGGAGCGGGGAGAGGAAGAGCCATTCTTAGGGCCGGTTAGTTCCCCAGCTGTGCCGGGATCGGTCTTACCCCTTTATGGGCTGAATTTGATCCACCCTGACTTGGATTTTATTGTATTTTATATTTATTGATTACTGGTATTATTCGTAATTTTTTTGAATTTTAAATTGTTTTTATTGTGAACCGCCTAGGGTCCCCCGTGTGGGGGAGATGGGTGGTGATAAAAATAAAAATAAATAAATAGAGAGAGAGAGAATGAGAGAGGGAGGGAGGGAGAGAATGAGAATGAGAATGTTTGCAGATTGCCAGAAGGGGAAGAATAAAGTCCATGAATGGCCCTTTTTGGCTCTCAGGAAACCAATGCTCCCAGACCAGCCTTTTTCTGGGAGGGCAACCTGGCTTCCAGATGGGATGCCAGCTGAGATCTGGGGGGCTTCTCCAGAGAGATCACACCCTCACAAACAACACATCCATGTTTCAGAGTAGCAGTGCAGAACCTTGGGCCCCATTCGGCCTGGAAACTCTGCACCCACTCCAACAAGGAAGCTGGGCGAGGGTGCAGATGTGGAAAAGACCAGCTCAAAACCAACTGGATTTAATTCAGTTTAACTTAAACTCCATACAATGCCCCCCACCCATTTAACATTTTCCTCTTTCTGTCCCCTTAAATATGACAGCATGAGAGCAACCTCCAAAGGTTGCAAAGAGCGCCTTAAGAGGTCTCCAGCCTCCTGCTGCCCTCCAAGCCTCCCCTGAATTAGGAAGAGCCTTCTGCAGGGAGCCTCACTGCGGCCAAAAGAAGGGTCCGCACCGACGGCAAACCGTGTTGGGGTTGCTCTTCTGGCGGGCAGGCACTCCAGTCTCGCTCGTTTCTTTATTGGGAGATTCACCTGCCAGAGGGGGGCATTGAGCTGGTGAATGACGATATTCACTTGGTTGTTCCTCGCAAAAGCCACGATGGCATCGTTGCCAACGAAAGTCCCAGGCTGGGCCAAATTGGCAACTGGAAAAGATAAAAAGAAAGGAAGAGGGGCATTCAAGGAGGAGAGGACAAACATGGGAAAAAGTGCCCCATGGGGGAAAAAAATGGCCCCTGGAACAACTCAACCACTGAGAAGAGGGAGAAGCACCCCCCAAGGCACCCCGATCCCTCAGATTTCTCTGGGAATAAAGCCAAGGTGGATCCCGGGGATTTGGACCCTGCGTGTGATGGGAACAACGCCCGGATGGCGCCTGCAGCATCCGTCTCGGCTCTGCAGTGTATAGGAGGAAAATGTGTGTTTGGTAAACTAAGGGCTCTTCTGGGCTGACTGCTTTGAAACCCCCTCCTCTGTATTGCTCAGTCAAGCAATTATTGCTGCTTCAATCACAGTTATACCTGAAAATGCTAAAGGAACCCAAAGGTCACAGAAGAGGCCAAAAGGGGCTCAAAGAGAAAGCATTCCCAGTACTTCCTTCCATGGCTAAGTTGTTAAACTGCTGACGGGCTAAAAAAAGACCCCTTCGCTGGCATAAGATAACCATTTACACGTATATTAAATCATATTAATATTCAATCATACTTAACACGAAGACTGCAGGTGAGCTATGCAGGACAGACTTGCACGAGGTGACTGACAGTTAAAAAACCGCCACCAATCTTTCAAGGTTACAGACGCCGGGCAACACGGGCTCCCCTTGCGGGCACCCACAGCCCCTCGCTGTCACCGGGGGAACTCACTGTGCTTCTCGAAAGGGACGTCGTCCTCCACGAAAGGCTCAAAGTCTCCCCGCCGCTTGATCATGTAAGCGACGGTTTCCTGTCGGTGCTTGAGGTGGTTCCGCGAGTGCCCCTCCAGCTGGTCCCCGAGAGCCCGGAACAAGCAGTTCCTAGGAGGAAAAAACAGGAAAATCCAAAAATGTGCCTAAAAGGGCAAGCAGCCTGGATTAGCCTCAGCCTGCCCCAGGCCTGGCACGGATGGACCCCACCTCTTCAAAGGCTTACTCTGCGCATGCACAACTGTTTCAGAGACTTATTTATTTATTAAATCAGCGTGCTGCCCGACTCCTGACGACCCTGGGCGCCTCACAAGTAAAAACACGAAAATCACAGCAATTTGTTTTCTCTGCACCGTTGCTAGAACAGCACCATTTTGTTGTTAACCGGCCTGCAGAGGAATACAGTCGAAATGGCCATCTTTCGATTCTTCCAGGAATTTCACGAGGGTCAAAGTTCTGAAAGAGTGCAGCCATCAGCCTGGAGAGAGCCAGTCTGGTCTACTGGTTAAGGTGCTGGCTAGAAACGAGGAGACTGTGAGTTCTAGTCCGCCTTGGGCATGAAAGCCGGCTGGGTGACCTTGGGCCGGTCCCTCCCTCTCAGCCCAACTCGGAGCAATGCAGACCGGCCTCCTCGGCTAAACAGTCTGCACATCTGGCTGCTGGACCTCACAAGGACTTCCCAGCAAGAAAAAGCAGCACGAACACTGAACTGCTATGCCATACGATTCAAAAAAAAAAAAATCAGCCTGGAAGGTGGGGGGGGGGCTCCCTCGGTGGAGGATTTGAAAAGGTGGCCTGGTCAGAGAGGGTGAATGCTCTGAGGCTCTTTCCAGCTCGCCCTATGAAAATGCAGCGGGATGAATAAACGCCCCCCTTCTCCCCAAAATGCACAGGAGTCAAGCCAGGCTCGTGCTTTCATCCGACCGACGTGAGGTTTTAATCCGCAACGTGGAAGGCCGTTAACGGGAGGCCTCTCCGGGTAGCTCTCCCACCCCAGCCAGGGTCTACGGAGCGAGTCGCAACCGTCCGGGCTCACCCCACACACAGCCCGTCGGCCCGGCCAGTCTGGGCGCGCCTGTCCTCTTCGGACGCCACGAGGATCCCCTGCCCGCGCTACCGCCCCCTCCGGGAGAAACGTCCGGGGAGAGAAAGCCGCTCCTACTCGCCGCTCCCCGCGTCCGGCAGGGACCCGAGTATCTCCTCCCGGCTGCCCACTCGGCGCCTCTGCGCTACTCGCGGACTTGCGGTTGAAGAGCCTGGCTCGCTCACTTACCGACCGACCTCCTGGCATTTTACGCTACTTGGCTCTGTTGTCGTCGCGCTTCTATCCCTGCCCTTTTACTTTCCATATGTCATTCCTGTTCCTCGCTGCATCTCCTACATCCGCCCACACGGACCGACACCCACCTTCGCTCGCTCTTTAGGCTTTGCATCGTTTTCTGGCCGCAGGGCAGGGATAAAGTCAGTATAAACCCCGCTAAAGCCTCCGGGCGCAAACGAACCGGCGCCGGCCCCCGCGCCCCCCTCCCGGCCGCCTCCGGGCCTCGAGGCCGCTCTCCGCCGCCCCGTTGCAGGAGCGACCTCGGAGGACGGGCGGGAGGACAAGGCCCTAGTCCTCAGCGAGGGCAGAGCCCACGGGGGAGGGGGCCACGAAAGGGGGCGCGGCCTAGGACCGAGTCCACCCTCGCTGGCGACTCCGAGCCCCGCCCACCTCACAGGGTCGTGGGGGGGGCTGCGGCAGGGAAGCCCCCCACCCAAGCCAGGCGGGTCGCCAACGAGGCCGACGGGCCGGCGGGCGGGGCCTGCAGTGAGGGGCGTGGCCTGGCTCACCCGTCGCCCGGCACCTCGCGCAGGCGCAGTCCGAGTCCTCGCAGCTGCTCGGCCAGGCCGCAGCCGCCGTCGTCCTCGTCGTCTTCCCCCTCGGCCCGGGCCCGGCTCCGCCGCTCGCGGGCCAGCGCCCTCCGCGCCGCCCGCTCGTCCCGCTTCCGCTCCGCCTCCGCCTTCCCGGGCCGCGCCCGCGCCGCCTGCTTGCGGGACATCGCCGCCGCCGCCGCCGCTCCCTCAGCGCGGCCCTCGCGCCTGCGCCTGCGCCGCCCTGCGGCGGAAGTGGCGGCCGGGACGGAAGTGGGGGCATGAGAGGAGCGCCAGAGCGGTCGGATCATGCGGGGAGGGACGCGGGCGCCCCCGGGAGGAGGAGGAGGGGGAGCGCGCCTGCTCGGTGCGCTCGTGCCGCGCCCGCCCCGCCCGGGCAGGCCAAGGGCGCGGCGGGGTTTTCCCCCCGTTTCCTTCTCCTTCCTCCCGGGAATCCACGCGCGGGCCCCGGGCGCACGTTCTGCGCGAGAGTAGCGGCTAGCCGCGATTTCTTTCTCCAGCCGCCAGCCGGGGCCAGGCTGCCCCTGTGCTGAAGCCACGCCGGCGGGCAGGTGGGCCAGGGCCGCGCCTCTCGACCCCGGCCCCTGAAGAGGGCTGGGATCCCAGAATTCCCCAGCCCGCAGGCTGGCTGGGGAGTTCTGGGAGTTGGAGTCCGGGCCTCTTCAAGGGGCCACGGTTGAGAAACCCCGTTCGGGGGCTGCTGGATGCCCACGCAGTGGTGGGGAGCAGAATCCTTGAGGAAAAGGACCGAACTCTTACTCGACCGCGATGGATTTGGCTGGTTTGTGGCCGGGTGTCTTGCAGGACCCGCTTCCGTGGTGGCTCTTCACGTTCGTTCGTTTACTCGGTTTCTATGACCACCCATCCCAAACACACACCACCACGAAACGCATAAAACAAAACAGAAATAAAAGCAGCCCGGGCACGATATAATCCGTCCTCCAAACAACCAGGAGTCCGGCTCCAACCCATACCCAGGGCTGAGCACAGAGCCACGTTTTCAAGCCGTCAGGAAAGGCCAACAGGGGCAACTGGCTTGTTTAGGAAAGTTAAATGGCTGCCCATCTTAATGTGAGAACTCTGGGTGGCTAACAGCAAGTAACAAAACAGAAAATAGCACTTTTATTGTAGCAGCCTTGAAGGGCTTTTATTCATGAAGAACCACCCTTAGTGTTCCACTGTAGAAGTATAAAATTGATTCCACGTGAATAAACACATCCAGAGTAAAGGATGAGGTGTGAACCAAGTTGCAGGCTCTTCAACAGCCGTACAACGTGAACTGACTTGAAATTGGATCAGCCCCGGAGTCTTGGGATCACCCCTCTGCCCTCCACCACCCCGTAGGTCGCTCAACCTGATAAACTGCCTGTTGCTAAGGGGAATATTATGCTGTTCCCACAGTGAGAGGAACATGTGTTCAATTAATTTATCACCCTGACCTCTGCCCATTATTTATGGCCTTTTTTTTTTTTATTAGCCCTCTGATGACATGAATAGTGTGCCTCCACCTGTTCCTTTCCAGGGATGTCTTCCTCCTAATGTCACAGAGGATGGTGGGTTCACAGCAGCTGAATTAAAGCAGTTTCAGGAGGAAGGTGGGTGTTCCTCAGCCAGCACTTCACCTTTGAAGAGTTCTTGGAAACTCCGGTGGGCTCACGTTGCAGTACCTAGGGGCCCGTTTTGTTTCCAAGCATTGCTCAAGGTGCTGTGGTTAACCTCTGCCCGTATAAAGGGGCAGCTCAGAAACAAATGGAAAATTGGATGTGACTATACAGGGATACTGTTTTGCAGATTTCTTCTTCCAAGGTTGGAGAGAGGACTCTGGTCCCAGAGGGGAGATTGGGACATCAGGAACCCCTTCCCTCCCCTTCGGTTTGAGCCTACCCACTGGTGGGGAGCCCACCCCCTCTCTGGAAATGGTTGCTTCTGCAGGAAATCATGTCCAGGTTGTCCCCAACCAGCAAATAGACTATTTCTGTCAAGCCCATTAGATCTGCCTTTGAGCCTCCACACCTTCATGGTTTCCCTCTTCTCTAATTGGTACCTGATCGCTTTTTCAGTGCGGCCTCTTCCACCCCATTTTTCTTGCACGTAAGAAGAGTGTGTGCATCTCAATGCAATTTTTAAATAATAATTAAATTAGGTACTTGTTTTCATTTCCAAAAGAAACAACCCATTTCAGTGGCTGGGTTCACACTGTATATGAGCCAAAAACAGGCCCCATGAAGGCTTTGCAGGGTGTGTGAACACCCTCAATCTTCATGGTAACATCCTTGGGCATCAGTAGCTCTATCCTTACACGAATTGGTGAATCTTTGGAGATCATCTGAAGCCCCTTCCCCTGCACAGCCTAGCTTTTCCTCTAGCTTCCCTGTTTGAAATAAAACTGCCATCGTGAATTGATCCGATGGTTGAAAGATCTCAGCAGGCTGTAGATTTTCAAGTGTGACACACACTTTTAGCGCAAATCTGCATGTAGGGCCTGCTTCTAACTTCTTTATAGCATCTATTGGGAAAACAAGCTGCATCCAGTACTAGTTTTTGAATCATTCACTGAAGACCAGCTAAAATCAACTTCTAATCTTGCCTGATGGTAGAACTCAACATCTGCTTTCTCCTTCCATATAGCCAAGCTCAAAGCTGGTTGGCATATAAAACCTGTCCTCTACTTTGACCTTTGGCCTTCCAGCTCACATACCTGAAGAGATCTTTGGATGACTGCAGTGAAATCCCTCAGGATTTAGATCAACAGCATTGCTAAAACTAACGAAACTTGGGAGGAAATGAAGTTCTGGGCAAAAAGGTTATTTGCTGATCCTGGATTCAGATACATACCCCAATTCGCTTACGCGTCCCCGCTTCTTTTCCTAAACTGCAGCTTTGGACTGGACCCAGCTGGGGGACGTCAGGTTCTAGGGGAAAAACCCAAGAGTGACCCAATCTCACCACCTTTGTGGCTCGAGGGCCAGCACTTTGCCTGAGGGGAGGGAATCCAAAAAGCAGACCTTGTGAGGACACAGAAGCGAGCGAGGAGAGGACAAAAAAGTGAATTAATGTGAATCCAACGTTATTCTTAAGGATGGTTTGTAGGATTTTCCTCCGGGGATGTAATTACAGTTCGGTGGAAATTCTTGGAGAGCTCTGGAGGTCTGCGCTCGTGATCTTGGGTGGGGGTGGATGCACCTTCCTGGAGCAGTGTGTTCTTCTGTCAGGCTTTACACACCAGCCCCCTGCCTCCCCAGCGTAGGAATGACCCCCTAATGAAAGTTCACAAGAAATCCAAGATTATAGGGAAGTAGAAGTAATATTTACAAAGGAAAGCAGGAAGTGATAAAGACTTTCAGCAACTGCTACAATTCGGACGCAAGCGCTAAATACAGAAACGACATTCTTGCCTTCCGTTTTTGCTAACAGAATACTCGGCCCCCTCTCTGGAGTAGGCTGGCAGAACTCCATTTGTTTTTTTAACCCTCCGATTTGCTATCCTCTTTTTCCCTGGTTGCGTGACTGCTGGTTCCCACAAGTCAACTATGTTGGGACGCCGAGTCTCAGAAGGACCAGCCAACGTGGTCAAGGGAGACCTGCACTCCCAACCACCTGGAGGGCACCAGGTTGGGAAAGGGGGGGTGGGCAACATCCTGACAGCATCTGTTACCAGCAGCAGAGATTTCAGAGCGTCTTTACCCTGAAACCAGGGTGCCCACGCATGCTAATTCCTTAAAAAGAAAAAAATTAAATGACCGTTTCCCACCAGCTGCTAAATGTTTGAGGTTCTGTGATTTAGATGCACCCAAGAACAGCTGGGGCACCTTTTGCTCTCCCAGAACAGCAGCAGGGAGAAGTCGGGCTGCTCCTGTATAACTCAAGAACACACACCGCTGAATTGCTAACATGAGATGGAAGTGAAGCTGGAGCTCCTATCTGTGTGACAGTCCTCCCTCCCACCCCATCCCCCAAATCCTCAGAAGTCAGATGTTTGGCATCTAGAAACACCCTGCATCTCATCCGGAGGCAAAACTGAGGGCCAAACTTCCACTGACAAGGAACAGCTCGGTGGGTGATGATGCGACTTCCTCTCGTTCTCCTGGATTGGCCCGAAACGTTGGAGCCGCTGCATTGCCACCTGGGGTTCCAGCAAAGGACCCCTGCCACGGCCAGCCCCCAGAGAGCGGCAATGCACAGGGCCCACTTCAGGAGGCCGGGGTACACGAAAAGGACGGTACAATAAGCAGCAGCGTCAGCAGCATCACAAGGAACAGAAGCCTCTTGGCAGCCATTCGGTTGCTGCCGTCTTCGGAGCCCCCTTGACCGGTGCTGGGAATGCCACAGGCCAGCTGCTTCTCATTTGGAGCATCCGAAGGGAAAGACCCCTCCCCATTTCGGCCTCTGGAAAGGGCCGCCTCGTTACCGAGATGGCAAATCAGCCCTCCCAGGACAGAGGTGACTTTCCGGCAGAGGGGGCAAGTGATGATCCACGCTTGGCCGTCGTTCCACAGGAGCAGCTCCAGGCAGGCGGCGCAGAAGACGTGCTGGCAAGCCAGCCGTTTGGGCGACCGGCTGAGGCCATATCGACTGCAGCAGATAAGACAGTCGGCGTCGCTGGTGCGGCTGGGGGGACCACTGAAGCCCGTTTTCTCTGCTGCGCTGCTGAAGGCACCTGGGGATCTCAGTGTGGAAAATGGCGAGGAGGAGAACGAAGTTCCTGCATCGGCTGCCGGCAGCTGCGGGAATCCTGGGTGGGGCAGTTCTGCAGGATGTGTCGAGTGCTCCCACCCTGAGCTGTGGCTTTCACATCCTGCGCTGCCCAAGCTTTTCCCCTGCTTTTCTGAGACCCCCGTTTTGTCCGTTTCTGCGGCTGCTCCTTGGAGGGGCGTGCGCCCACCCAGTTCTTCCTTGCCAGTCCCAGGAGGAAGAGCTTCTATTTGCGGCATGCTTTGGAGGGGGAAGAGGTGGCCTTGGCCGAGATCTGTCCTAACAGTAGCAGCTGCAATTTCTAGAGCCCCTTTATTGCTTTATGGTGGTGCTTGCTGGTTATCAGAGGCTGGCTTTCAGCCACCGCTGCGCCAGGAAAGGGCAGCAGTGTTAATTAGTAACTCTGCAGCCATGCAGATAATTCTGCAGGGATCAACCATTTATTTATTTCAAGCACTTTTCTGCCACTTTAACTATTTCATTCAATCCTGGGTCAGCTCTCAGCACATTTTAAGGATAGTATTTTCAAAAAATGAAAACATTTTATAGTACTTACCAAATTTAGCCTTTCCCGAAACTAGTGAGACTCCAGGGGACAATTCTGGAACTTCACCAGAGCTAGAGTGCAGCTGTTTTTGGATGCTGGGGCTTCAGGATCAACTCACAAAAGCGGCAGGGGAAGGGTCTAAGGAAGAGCTCAAATTAACGGACGTTAAAGTAAATTGGTGGCAGAAGTGCAGCTAATCTAGTACACGGCTATGGCCCACTTTCAACATACCCGCTGCCTGTCACTTTAAACATTTCACAAACAAGCTGTAATGGTTGCAGCTTTGGAAAGGAAGCACACTCTGCCTCCGAGCTTAGCATGACCTAGCCTGCCTCTCTGGAGCTTCGTTTAAACCAGCATCCAACGTCTCATGGTGGCTTAAGTCAATCTTGCCCGATCTGGCCTTCCAGAAGCGATGGCCATAAGATGCCCAGAATTCCTGGCCAACTTGAAGAAGCCTCCAAACCAAGAGGAAACGGGAGGGCTGAGTTTCAGAGAACACGGAGAGATGGAGGAATGCAGATTCAACCGTTTAAGAACGGGGTGATGTGTCCCAAGGGCACTCTATACGCTGTGAAAGAGCAGAGCCTCAGCTTTCAGGACAGGCAGACTCCAGCAAAGACTTGTTGGAAGACAGTACCAGCCCTGGGACATGCAGTCGCCTCCCAGCTCGTTTTTTTCAAGGTGTACATCAAAAGGGAAATCAGGACGGCATGCTGGAATCCGATTTCCGTGTCCCTGGCTCTCAACAGTTCATTTATTTTACGGATACCAGGGCAGTCAGCGAGAAGCCCCAAGCAGCGAGGCCTCTGGAAATCCTCCAGGAGCGATGCTTCCAATGATGTTCCCTGCAAAATCCCCTGCGCAGAGGCTCCTTCCCTAGCTGAAAGATTTCATTTGGGGCCACCCTCTGGACCAACGAAGAGGGTTGGGCTCTTTAATGGATTCACTCCCTGTGATTTGTAGCCATTGGTAGCAGCAGGAGCAGCAGCAGCAGCACTTGGAAACGTAGGTTATTTAATGCTCCATCTTGAAGAGGGTGGAGAAAGGCCATGAACGAGACATCAGAGTTGCGGTGATGCGAGACCTCGGTTTCCCACGTACTGAAACGTCTGCTGCGTGTTCAGGCACAGAACAGAAGCGAATCTCCTCTAGAGGGTAGCAGAGAGGAAAGGTTTGTGCATCTGGTGCCCTGCTGTGGCTTCAACGCAGAATCCCTCACGGATCTTCTGCCACCCAGTGACAATCTTGGGCATTACCAAACATGATTTGAGAGAACATGGCCAGTATGGGACAGTGAGTAAGGGTTAATGACCACCACCACCAACCTCCAAGGAATTCAGGACCAGATTTTCAGTGTTTTTAATATGAATCTTTGGCACTTTTAGTTACAACAGATGAACTTCCTCGGCCCCTCTGATCTCATGGACAACGTCCATAGTCCTTTGGGCAACAGGACTGAAGTAGCTGGCGGTCTTCTTCCCAGAACTGTTTTGATTCCAGGATTAACTGTCGTCCCTGGCATTTCCTGGCCAGTTGCCATTCAAGTGCGAACCGAGCCCAACCTGCTAAGCTTCTGAGTCCAGACAAGGTCACCAGGTTTGTCAACTGGCAGGTCTTTAAAAAACACTTCTTGTATAACTCTGGGCGGCAGAACTAATTTAAAACAAATTAAAGGCTGGGAAGTGATTAATGCTTTGACTGGGAGAATGTCAAAGGAATGAAAATACGGTGAGGCTGAATTTGCTGAATAAACCTAAATGCAGTCAAAGGGTTAACTCTGATTGGATCCAGATTTCCAGATGACGGGAAAAACTCTTCGAACATGTCCAATACAATCAAGCATACAGATCTGATTTAAGTTGTATGAAGACGACGAATAGAGGTGCTGATCACTACGTTGAAATTACCATTGCATTTTCTTGCATTTCTTCAATGACTATGTTCAAATTTAACTTGGCAATGTATTCAATCTTTTTTTTTTTTTTTTTTTTTACAAATGAAATACATTCGGATTCATCTACTGCTGCAACCTGCCCTGATGGGCTTCGGATTGGTCTTCAAGCGAACACCATCAAAATCCAGTCTTCAACGCCACCTGTGGAAGCACCGAGGCAGAACATTCATCCTTCCTGCTGACCTGAAAACATCCCAACTTAAAAGATTCTTGACTTCTGAGGCTCTGTTGACAAGAGTTCTCAAATGAGCACACCAATCTCTGAGTATCCTTTCAAATGGCAAACAAACTATTGGTGTTGTGCTTTTCTTGAGTTGGGTGGGTGGGTGAAATCTATTTGGCTCCTGTCCTCCTGCGACCCAGGCACCCTCCTATCTGTCCAGGGCATCCTTCCCAGCCTGTCCACATGATCTCCTAGAAATGTCTGTGGCCCTCTGGCCAGCGATACAATCACCACCAAATATGGCTGCAATACATACATGGCTCCGTTTCATCCTGCTGAGTCATATTCCATTTCTTAACTGAAACAGCCTGGTCAAGATCTCGGAGGGGTTGAGAGAGGGGAAGGCTTTCAAATTCAAGACGCCGTTTTTGGACTTCAAAATTTTAAACCCGTCTCCTGCAGCTTGGTGCTCCATTGATGTGCTGGCAAACCGGGATTCCCAAACTTCCTGTCCCCAGGATTATCTGTTCCTTTTTTATGAAAAACTAGTCATTTGGACCTCTTGCAGACAAAGGATGATCACATGGGGGATTTTTATGGTATTGACTCAACACTTTTTGTGTAGAAATCACAGAAAAGTCAAATAAAAAACCATCTCAAAGATCATCAACCTGCTGCTCAATGAAAAACGCAACACAACACCCCATCTCTCAGCTGCTTGGTGCTGCTCACTGCTCCCAGGCTCAAAAGCGGACCTCCCACCAAGGCCGTCCGCCCCACTGATGACCGTCTCTATTACTGAGTGGCGGTCTTGGATTTGCTCTGCCACCTGAAACAGCCAGACTGCGTTCAGCGGTCTGTGCCACGGCCACTGTCGTATTGCCCTTTAATCCTCCCTTCTCCGGGGTAGTCAGCGCCTTCAGCAGCTCCTTGCGGGTTTCCAGACATGTCCTCCCCCTCCCCTTTTGGACGTAATCTGGCTTGTCAGGGTCCACCTTTATCGCTTGCCACCTAAACAGAGCACCTCCGCGATTGCGCACTAAAAGCCGGAACCTATTTTATCCCCCTGCTATTCCTCCAAGAGTTAATGTCAAGTAAACAAATCCTTCTTGAAATACCATTCGCAAATATTACACCAGGACTAACAGTAGCAGGCGTGAGATTTGGCCAAACCCTGATCCCAAATGGGCTGGTTCAGACAGCCTGGAAAACATGCAGAGAGGCTTCTTCAGTGTAGCCTGAAAATCAGTCCGAACATCCCCAAACCGTTCCAAATAACTAGACACACGTTTTTTGCAGACTTCTTCCCAAGATCTTCCCATAAAGAAAACGCCAAGGTGGAAAGTGTCAGAGCTGTTTGTGGTTATCAAATGACAAAAAGCGTGTTAAACATTTCACGTGCTCCCAAGTCTGGGATTAGCCGAAAAGGTCTATTTTCTTGAGTTTCCCACCAGCAGCTCTTGTTTCTAGACACACTGAGTGAATTAAGCAAGACTCCCCAATCACCGGCTCTGAGAGGAGAATGCCGAAGTAACGCATCACAGGACCATTCAGGGTTCAATACCGTTTTCTTCTAGAAACAGGGAAGATGAACACTTAACGTTTTGTCTGCCTGCCTGGTAGATGCATTTCTCTTGCTTCACCATTTGCTTCATTTCCTCTACCAGGAGGCCCTTCCACTGTTTCCATTCAATTCAGCTTCCTAATCCTTGTACTCACTTTTCTGAAGCGACACATTTGACTAAAAACCTTTGTGAGATAGGCAGTTTTGACCTGTCTACTCTCAAGTTTGGTTATTCCCAACCTATGAACCTCCTTCCAGGTATTCTGAAGTTGTTAGGGTTTCTCAGTATTGTCTCAAAACTTAAGCAAACTTGCTCTAGGGAGATACTTTAAACGCCTCCACTATCACTTAGATCTCAGTCATAAGAGCCAAGCTAAAAATGAATCTACATCTCCAAATCTGAAACCTTTCAATTATCTAAACATGGCAGTTTGCTCTGATGAATTGGGGATTTCTTACTTCTAACCCTCATTTGTAATCCTAAAGCCTTCTGCTGGAAACCCAACGTTCCTAGCCAAGAGAATTAAACTCCAGGTTAAATTCAAGAAAACCCGTTTACGAGCCACCACACACAAATGCTGCCAACACAGTCTTTGGTTTGCCAAGAGCAGGGTGTGCCATCTGCACGCCACAAGCCCTGTTCTTGCAGTCCCCAAAGCCACTCCTGACCCAGGACTGAAAATGGGCCATGCTGCTTTCTGCCATTGAGGCGGGAAATGTGCACAATCTCTAGTTCAAGCCCTAAAATATATTGAACCACAAAACACAACTAAACGTGCCTAAATTTGCCCTCCCCCAAGTAACACCTTGATACATGGAATCTGGTAGTTGAGAACAGTCCAGAGGGAAGAGTAACTTCTGCAACAACCTGGAATCCCACAACAGCTTGTCGTCGCAGAGAGATGGAGGCCCTTGTCTGCTGCTCCCTGGTCTTTCCTCATGGCGGTGAACCTGGGACATCGGGCTGACTTTCAAAACGCCACGAACAAATTCACCCCGGGGAGGGCCATCTTCCCACCCCAAAATTCAGTTGCCAAGTCCTAATGCACGCAAGTCAAATTTCTTGCATGACCTTCTGGTTCAGCTCCAGGGGTTCCCCAAGCCACCCCCCTTTAACAGTCCAGAAGTTTCTTGGATTAGTATCTCATCAACTCTTCCTGTCAGAAGGTTAACAGTCGCACTGTGACCACAACGAACACAACTTACTGCTGATGGCCAGCACAATCGGAATCATAGCCAGACCACACCAAGCAATTCTTAAGACCTTTATTAAGAGATGCTTGCAGTTTGACGTGAAAAAATCAGGTGTATATTTCATACAAATTAAAAATGAGGTTCTTAAAAATCCCAACTTGACCAGATATGAAACAATTTAAAAACCTTTAAAGGTGTATTGAGAAAAAACAGGCCTTTAAAAAACATGTTTGTCGCTCCCAAAAGGAGGAGACTGCTTTAGATAAAAATAATAAAAATCCCATGCTGCATAGATAATGCAGAGAGTTCGAGTTATCTGGTCAACAGCAAAAAGCAAGCACTTAAGGTCTTCAGTTCCAATTCTTCTGTTCATTTCTTATTGCTGGAATTTCATATTCTGTTTATTTCATATTTCATATTCTCTCTTCTTTGATGACTAAACTGAAAATAGAAAAAAAAAGCCACAAGTAATATTACCTTGCCCCACCCTGTAAAAATAAACGGGGGATACCAATTCAAGTTTTCCACGCACAACTCCCATCACTTGGCACAGCAAAGGCAATTAAACACAGAGAGCTGGCAGATTCACGTCACCCTAAGCAGGCAGACAAAACGTGTAACGTGCAATCCTGTTTTGTTCCTTCCCTTTGTATCTTCAGGTAAGGCCTGAAGCCCCCTGGTCTCTTCTTCGAGAGCTGGGCCAGAGTGCCGCACTCCTATATTCACCCCAGCAGAAAATCAACAGCAGGACTCACAGGGAACAAGCGCTCTTCCAATAGGAAATAACAGCTACAGCTACAGAGTAGAACCTGTTCTAATGAAGCACAGTTGCTCTGCACGCACAACATCCAAACAAATGAAACATATTCTGCTTTAACAGGATGACCTACTTCACATCATACGCCATCCCCCAAATTTCAAGCTCATTTTGGTCTAGAGTAAAGTGTGCTGTAACCCAAATTACACTGTACTACGTCTCTGAAAAAACAAATGCTCTGTGACTTAAACCACATTCCGCAACCTGCACCATTGGCAAGTGCTGGGACCGTATTCCCTGTACCCTCCAAAGAGCACCAGGTTGGAGAAGGCTGGCTTAATATTATGGGCCGCTCAAGCTTTATTAGTGCTCCCCCCGGCCTCAGCCAAGATGGGGGCTCTCTCAAGCTTCCTGCCACTGAACTCGCAAATGCCCTCCCCGCCCCGGCAATGACTGCAATCCAGGCGGCCTGGCTGCAATCTGGCAGAGCTCGGCTCGAACTTCCTCAGGGCAAACTCACCCGGATGATGGTAGAGATGGTAAGCCGGCGTTTACTCAGCCCCGCCCTGCTCGGCCTCGGGAGCGGACGTGTTCTCAGCTGATGGTTCGGCTGCCTTGGTCTCTTTGCCATCTTGTGGTTTAGGGTTCTCTGGGCGTCTGCGTCGGTAATTGAAGTTACGGCGGTACCGACGCTGTGGTGGCTGCTGGCCCTGGACCTCATCCGCCTGGTTCTCTTTGTCCTCTTCGTTGCCTTCCTCCCTAGGCTGTCGTTGACGAGGAGGACCCCTGAAAAACCCGGTGAGGCTTGAGACATTTCACTTTGGCTTTACGGCAGGAAGCACCCCCAACATCCCGGGCCGAGCGGCCCTGCCTGCAGGGACTCACCTGCGATAGCGCGGCCTGTAACCCCGATACAGGTTCTGTCTGACGGGCCTGCCTTGTTCTCCTGCACCCTGGCTGTCGGCGCTCTGCAAGACGGGAGAGGGGGGCACTGAGGCCTACCCACAAACCGCCCCGGGGAGGCCAGGAGGCGCGGTCTACACAACCTCCGCAGGGCAGAGGGGAACAGCATCCACACGACAAACACCCGCTAACAGCATGCATCCTCACGCGACCCTCCTTTAGGATTCTACACTCCCAAGAACATTTTAATTCCACTGCTCCCCACTCCCCCAACCAGCCAGCAAACAAACAGCAAGCAGTCTTTATAATTAGGAAGAGTTACCTCCACTAGATCCCCTTGCACAGGAGCATTGGAATACTGTGGCCGCCGGCCGTAGGGCCGACGCATGTAGTAAGGGGGGTACCGCCTCCTGCGGTAAGGGCGGCGTTGTTGGGACTGCCCTTCCGGCAAGTTCTCTGACCCCTCATTCTTTTCCCCACTCTCACTATTTTGGTAATTTTGCTGGTAGTTGCGTGGAGGACCTCTACGCCGAGGGTATCGTCTGTACTGGTTACGGTCTGCTGCGTATTTGCTGCCTTGCACTGGAACGCCACCAGGACCTGTAACGTTGGCTGCCTCTGCTCCCTGGAAGGAAAGACCCCCCCCATGGGAATCAGTGTCAGTGCTCTCGGCCCACAGGCGCCCTAACACCCCTTTGGGGAAAGGGGGCTGTCACCCAGAAGGCAAGGTGGAAAGGCAAGCCCGCGCCAGCAAGCCCTGGCGCATCCACCCACCTTTTCGCCTTCAACCACGTCAAACTCCACAGTTTCTCCATCTCCTACGCTGCGAAGGTATTTCCTGGGGTTGTTCTTCTTTATAGCGGTCTGAAGAGGAAACATTGAAGACGTTAACCCAAGTGGCCAGGATGTAACACGGAAGGAAGTTTTCTGTATCTGAAATATGCTGATGGAAAGCTATGTTTGAGGAGAAGGTGGAGTGGAGATAAACATGGCCTGAGAGCGGACTGAAAGATCAACAAGAAGTATGTGACAGGTTTCCTCCCAGGCAATTGTGGGACGTGCTTCTCCTACTGCGACAGACAGAATCAAGACATCTCTAATAACAGGGACAGACAAGACCAGGAACTTGGTAAGACCACTAGGCTTTCAAGGACAGAGACACTGCGACTATTCTTACGTTTCCTTTCACAAATCTGTACTGTTTGTTCATAAATACGTACTATAATGTCATTAACTTCTTTCTAACCGACCCCTCAAACAAATCCCACCCCCCCGGTTGTATTCTCAATGTCAACATCATCACAACTCCGGGGCCTCGTTCCTCAGCATGATCAACGTTCACCTACGTAGAACCCACGTCTATCTTGTTCTCCAAACAAGAGAACAGCAGCCAATTCAGAGAAAATAGTTTCCTAAGACTGAGAAAGTGACGGAAACATGTTTCTGCTAGGGGAACCTTCATGAACCCAACCAGCAAGAATTACACGTGCTCTGATAGCAGACGTGAGCTGAACATAAAGAAAAGGCTTAAGTAAAATTCTACAGTATTTCTGTGTCAGCAGCTTTACGATCAGGAGAGCTCTTCCAGGCTACACAGCGGGATATCCAGTTAGCTTAAAAAGTTGTAGTGTTTTGGCTACACTTTTGAGTACCTCTTTATTGCTACGAAGGCTGATTATGTTCTTCTGGCTACAAGAATCTTACTCATTTGTGGACTAGTACTGCTGTTACTTCAAAGGGAGACCAATTCAGATACGTGACAGACAGGAAAATGTAGGAGCCAGAAAAGATCCTTATGCCACAACAGTAGGAAGGACCCCCTCCAAAAAGCATGAATGTAAGAACAGATTATCAAAAAACAAAGAGAACTTTTTAGTTTGTCAGAAGACCTAATGCAAGACAAACCAGGCCATGATGCAGGAAGACTGTTCTCAGGGACAAAAGCTCACGGAAGCGTGAAGGTAGCAGGGCCAAGACAGGGACCAACAAGCTCACAGGTGGTTGTAAGAAGCAGAGTCCACGGTAGACAAATAATAATGAGGGAAGAACCAAGTTTAAGAAATAAGTAGCTGGAAAGAGATCCACAGCTCTGCTGGACATGTGCAGGCTCTCAGAATTGTATTTTGGCCATCCTTCGCTGAGGTTTCCCATTAAAAAAATCACTGCTTAAAAAACCCAAAGTTCCTTTTGTTCTGAGCTAACACTGATTTTCTCCCACAATACTGATGTTCTTCCATCCCTTTTGTTTCCTCAAAAGCCAGCAAATCTGGCTGCGTAAACAAATAATCTCACCTGGTGGACAAACACATCTTCCTTGGTGTCATTCCTGCAAAACAAGGAGTATTCAATTCAGAAAACATGACACAAAGAATCAGCATTCTCTGGCAAGGAGTGGTACTAAAGTTGGATGGAGGCCAATCAAATGTTGGGCCCTGCCAAGGAGAAAGCGATCACTCCCCAGTCTACACCCATGACTTTCTTGGGCTAAAAATATAGGAGGAGACTAGTAACTTGACGTTTCAGATTTCTTCTTTGCAAACTCTTGCAACTCTGAGTACAGTTAAAAACAGTTAAAGCTGAAAGGTAGTCCGAGCATATTTTTGGATATGTGACAGCTCTTTTCTGCAGAAGCATTTTCATGAATATTTAATACAAAACTCCTCATAGGAATGCAAAGGCCCACAGGGGAAACGTGTGTACGTGTGTGTAATCTTAACTTTTTAATTATGATTTCCGCTTTCAGGTCGATGTGTATATAGGACAAAATAAAAAACAGTTGGGATTTCTGTGCCTGAAAGTACCAAATGTATTCAGTAGCCCAGCCCAGATTAATTCCACCACTTGGCATAAGAGTGAGACCAACAGCTGCTATCAGGCAGGAAACACAGCCCTTTCCATGAAAGTGGCACTGCATTGTGCCACATCATGCAGCTGCATGCCGGACCCACCACAGGTGGGACACACTATTTAAACTTCCTGGCCAAGGACAATGATTCTGCATAGAGAATGGCAGGCCACTGGATGTTCCAGCCATCCAAGGCAAGGGAGTGTGCCAGTACCTTCAAACACCTAGCACCGTATTAAGAGAGTTAATGAAATAAGGGGGAAAACCCAGAGAATTGACTGAATTTGAAAATTCTTATACTTCAGAACATTTGTTGGGCATTATTTATAGTGTGCCGGTGAAGTATGACTCAGAATCCAAACGGCCCAAGTTTTTATGATTAAGTGGATGCAGAACTTGAATGCACCAACAGAGATGGGCACAAGGAGGATTTCAACAGAAGACAGAATTAAGTAGCCCGACTTAGCTTTATATGTGGTAACCGCCGCAAGCGTACTCTCTGCTTGCTGGAAAGGTCATCTGACCCCTTCAACGGAAGAACGGCTACCCATTCTCAACTATAAGAACGGGAACACACGCTCCCGGTGAGCCTCTAGAGGGGCCGTCCCGGACCGGGTGTCATCCAGATGCTCCCACCCCTCATAGGTCATCTGGCTGGGGAGGGTGGGAACTAACAGTCAAGAGGAGGCAGCTACAAGCTGGAAGTAATCGATGTCACTCCTGCCCATCAGTTAAAACAGCGCACACCCAGCCCTGGTCACCTGTTGATGAAGCCATAGCCGTTCCTTACGTTGAACCATTTCACTGTCCCCAAAACCTTCGTTGCTACAAAAGAGAAACGGTACAAGACGAGTAAGAACCAGGGTAGGCTCAAGGCCCCCGTCCTCCTCCAAAGGCGTTTATCGCTCAGCGGCAACAGCGCAGCGGCCTTTCCTGTCCCAGATCACAGGATGTTTTCAGCTGTCCCCGCCCCGGAGCGCAGCCTCGTTACCCGCCCCGAGAAAACTCTCCCGGCTGGCAAAGACTCGGCGGCTGCCGATTTAGGAGGAAACGACAGGATGCCTGGAGGCCCCCAGCGCGCATGTCCGCGGGCAGACAAAGGAGGGGCGCGGAAACAGGCGCGAAAACGATGCAAAGCGGAGGGGGCGCGTCCGGGCTTCTCCCCTCGCCCCGCTGGACGCGCCCGGCCCCCCCGCTGACCACGGCCAGCCAGGCCCCGCGCACGCGCAGAGCGGCGCACACAAAGGTTCCGCGCGCGGCAGACATCTTGGGCCACCGCCTCGGCCCCGCCCCCTCCCACGCGCTCTTCCCGCCCCCGCCACCAACGCCGCCCGCCCCGCGCGCTCCATCCCGCGCAGGCGCGATGGAGGGGAGAGGCGAGCGAGTGAAAGAGCGCGAAGCGCCTCAACGGCCGCGGCGCGCGCCGGGCCCCGCGGGGAGGCGGGGCAGGGCTCCCCGCGCGCGGCCAATCAGGGAAGCGAGGGAGGGAGCGAGGGGGCGAGCACGAGGGGCGCCGCGGCCAATCAGCGAGCGGGCCGCTGGGACGTGCGCGAGGGGGGGCAGCCGGGGGAAGGAGGGCGGAGGAGCGAAAACGGCGCGCGCCGCCCGCGAGCCCGCCCCCCCACGCGCGCGCGCCCCGCGAGCCCGCCTCCCCACGCGCGCGCGCCCCGCTGTCTCCCTCACCGATGACCTTCTTGTCCCCGCCGGCGGGGGGCGCCGCCAAGCCCAGGCCGCCGTTGGTGCCGTTGCCGCCGCCGCCGCTGCTGCCGCCGTTGTTGCTGGGCTTGGCGTCCGGGACGGCGGCGGAGGGGGCCGCGGGAGTCGCCAGGGGGGCGGCCGCCGCGGGGGCGGCCGCCGGGGCCGACAGGGGGGCGGCGGAGGGGGGCGCCTGGGTCTCGGCCTCGCTGCTCATGGCGTCGCTGGCTGTCGGCGGACGGTGGTGGTGACTGGCCTTCGCAGCAGCAGCAGCGGCGCCGCCTCCCGCGCGGTGTTGATGGTGACTCGGGGGCCGGCCGTGGGCGGGGGGGCTGCTCCCTTGCTCCGGGCTCGCTGGGCTCCGCTCTCCGCTCCCGATACCGATCGAACTGGCCACAATGGCGGCACGCACTCACTAGCCACCCCTCAAGCCCCGCCCCCGCGTGACATTCGTTGGCTCCGGCGCGCTGCCTGTCAGCCGCCGCGCAGCCTCATTGGGCCGCGGCGGCGGGCCGAGGCGGTCGCCGGCACGGCCTTGGCTCGGGCTCACCGTCCGTCAGAACCCTCGCCCCGCCATTGGCTGGCTTCCTCGACTTGCCCCTTCCCCGGAAAACGGGCGTGCGCCTTTAGGCTGGCTTGTCCCCTCGCGGGGCTCCCGATTGGCCCGGAGCCCGGTCGCTCCGCCCCCTGGGAGAAGCGCAGGCAGGAAATGCCTTTGCACGGGCCGCGGCACACGTGGCCGCGGGAGCCGCGTGGGGCGGCCTGTCAGCGGCTGCGGCCGTGGTCCCCGCCCGGCGCCTCCTTGACCCGGCGTGCTTCCCGGAGCCCCCGGAGGCGCTGCGGTCCCAGCTGGCGCCGCCCTTCGGCCCGCTGGCCGGGGACGGGCGCCGGTAGGGACCCTCCGCGGGCGGCGGAGTCCCGCCGGTCCCCAACCAAGTTGCTCTCAGCCGTCGCCTCCGGAAGCGACGTGCCGCTGGGTCCGGCCCGGCCGTCTCGCTGGAGCCACCGCCAGCTTGCGGGAGGTCGAAGGGGTCCGCTTCTGTCCCTAACAGCCCGTCGCCCCGAGGTCGTACGCGCGGCGCGTCCCGCTCCGCCTCCGGATCGATTCCCGGAGAGCCGGCCGGGGACCGCGACCCCCCGGAAAAAGGCTCCTTGGCCCGCAGAGTGCTTTTCTCGGAGCGCGGGCGCTCGGCTGGGGCTCCTGCTGGCTCGGGATGCAGGAGCGGCGGCATTGGGCAAAGCCCCGGCCCCCCGCCAAGCCTATTCCGGGAGTCCCCGCATGGCGACCTGTTCACCCACAAAGGCTGCCTGTCGGAAGACGAGGCAGACCCGGCCCCGCTTGGGGCACAATCCACCCCCCAGGGGCTGCCAGCGAGGGTGACTCCCGCAGCCCTCGGCCAGGGACGCTCTCGCCTGGCTTACTGGGAACCCCCGGAAAACTAGTGCCAACCCCAGCAAGGACCTCCAGCCGGCCCCTCTCTTTAAGGGGTGTAGAGGCGGGAAACAAGTGCCAGCGGAAGAGAGAAGCTGGTCAAGCAGGTCCTGAACTGCCACCCCCCACCCCAGCCCCCTGCAGGAGGCTGTTCTGCTTCCCGAGGGGGGTGGGCTTCAGTCCTGGGACCTCAGCCCCGAGAGACCCTCACAGTCGCCCCTTGAGGCAGGCGGAGGGAAAGACAGGTGCTCTGAGAAACCTTTTTATTTACAAGGGGGGCAGAAACATGGAATGTGGGGTGGTGGAGGAGCAGTCAGGAACCGGTTGGGATCCCGGGATGAAGAAAGGTTAACCTGGAATCAGGAAGAGGCCAACAGTTAGTCCCTCAATCCCACACCAGATTTCCCCCAGATCCGAAACTGGTGGCAGGGCCCGCACTGGTGGCTTTCCTCCCCTCTAGCAGTGGTCCGCTCAGTGCTGCAGACAAGGACTGTCCCAGGCATGGGGCAGCATCGGTCACCGCCTCCCGGCCTCCAGAAAGGAAGAGCTTTGCACCAAGTTGGGCACGAGGAAATCTGCACGCTTCACTCGGGAGTGCGGTTTGATGTTTGAGCCCAACTCCCTGGCTTTGAGAGGCCCCATGGACGCCCCATCCTCAAAGCCAGGGGGCTAGAAACATGCCTACCGTTTTCACCCGACTGCCCCGGCCATCCTCGTCTGCACGGCAGACCCAGAGAGATGCTCCACACAGACCCTCCCGCCTTGCCCGTGGAGTCCCTTCTCCCTCTCTACTCCCTTCCCAGAAACCGTTTCACCAGCTGCTGCAGCATCAGCCACACAGACTGAAATGGCACGTACCTGGGGCTCCCCGGCTACATCTCTCCACACTGGGCGATCACTACTGGCAATTTTGGTTTGTTGTTTGGCCCGGTGGGCACGTTCTGCAAGAAGCACGAAACAGGTGAGCAGCTGTAAAATGGCAGCTCCAACTCAGCCCAGAAAACCTGAAACTGGATCCTGGGACAAGCCGCTTTAGCTTGGAGTGGCTGGCTGTACCCTAGCTGGACACTGTAACCGTGATTAACTAGTTTGCCAGTTGCTTGGCTCCACAGGGCTGGCATCGCTCAAGACTAACCCTACGGAGGCTTCGCTCAGTGACCCCAGAACAACCTGGAGAAGTCTCTTTTCCAAAACAGGACTCAGGAACTGGTGCCCTCCAGCTGTTTGCTGCTGCTCTTCCTTTTGCAACCCCCTGCTAGGAGCTAATTGTCTGGAACATCTGGAGAGCACCAGGTTGCCGAGTTCCATAAAATTTGAAGTTACAGCCTCACGCTCTGGGGAGGACGAGAAGCTTGGAGATCTAGTTAAGGCTCCGCCTCTGAGAAAGGTGGGAAAACGATTCTTCTGCTGAGACCACCAAGCCCAAGGCATTAGCCAGGGTTTGGACTGAGGCTGCTGCCAGGGCAAAGAAGACCTCTTGCATAACTTGCATTTGAAAGAGCCAGTTTGGTCCAGTGGTTAAGGCAACAGGCTAGAACCCAGGAGGCTGCGGTTCTGAGTCCCGCCTTGGGCACAAAGCCGGCCGGGTGACCTTGGGCCGGTCCCGCTCTCTCAGCCCAGCCCACCTCGCAGGGCTGTTGTTGTGAGGAAAATAGGGGGAGGAAGGAGTATTTGGTATGTTCACCACCCTGAGTTATTTATAAAAATAATAAAGGCCGGATAGTAAATAAATAAATATTTGGGTTCTCTCACTTTCTCAGGCTGGGTTATAGAGCAGGACAACCAGGAGCAAGCAGAGCAGAAAAAAACAGATTTTGCCTTGTGGGGGACAGAGATGTGGAAATACCCAGTGGTTCTATGCTACCTGCTGCTGTTCCTTCTAAGCTGCCTTGGCAGGATTTGAATCCTGAAGGGCAGGATATCAGTCAAAGAAGCCTGAAGCTAGAAAAGAATCTTCCTTTAGAAAATGTCTAATTCTGTGTTGGTTCTTGGATTGCTAACAGTTTCACCCCAAACCTGGAGATGATGTGAAGGGGCAGCTCTGACTTACTTCAATTTTTCTCATGACTAGTAGTCCATCAATTATTTTACCTGCCAGGTTAAAAGAAAGAACAGAGTAACCTCAGCGTTTCAAGCCTTCTCCAGTTCCTTAGCAAAAGAAGAACAATGCTAATGTGCTCTTCAATTTTCGAAGGGGGAATGGGAAGGGAGGTGGGGGGCTCGGGTCTAACTGCCCAGAAAGTCCCAAAGCTGAAGTCCCAGGGAGGCTTCGCCCAGCCAGCGGCGACTCACCGAAAACCACGTGCTTCCCGTCCAGCCAGTCGCACTTGGAGCACGTGATGAAGAACTGGCAGCCGTTGGTGCTGGGACCGCTGTTGGCCTGGTGAAAGAGCCCCACACGCATCAGGCAAACGAGGGGAGGGGGCAGGAGGAGGGGAGGAGAACGGCCTCCCTGCTCAGCGGTCAGCTCCCGCCCAGTCCGGCGGCACCCTCCCCGCCTGTCACAGGGTCCGCTTGGGGGAGAGAACGTTTCTCCATTTTAGGGGCATCCAACTCAAAACGCTTTTGGGGGGCTGTCTTGGGCCCTCTGCAAGACCCTGGGGTGGGGAGGAGGGCAGCCCACCCCCCCTCCAGAGTCTGGCACCTGGCCCCCGCCTGTCTGCCAAAGCCGAGCAATGCCGCCGCTCCGGCTCCTATAAATAGCAACCGCTGGGCAGCCTGACTGGGACTGTTACTGGGGGGGAGGGGCTGGGGGTTAACCCTTGCCTCTCGCACCACGATCCAGAGGAAATGCCCTTCTGAGACTCAGGGGTCCGGCCCAGGGAGAAGGGTGGCTTTGGGGCTGACCAGAAGCAGAGGAGGAAGGTCAATACGCAGTCTGCGCAGCAGAGCAGCATGGCAGGTGGGAAGGAGTCAGACCCACAGGAGGTCCCCCCAACCCTAACATGGAGGGGAGGAAGGAGCTCTTTCTACGAGGCCTTTGTCCCCAAGCCCTGCAGCCCTTAGGAGGCATCTCGGCCCTTCCCACTCATCCGGCTGCATGTGCAGGAGGAGCCAACGGCATCTTGGGGGGGCCCTCCCGCAGAAAGAGGGAGGGGGAGGCACCTGTGTGCCATCGTTTGGGCAGGGAAATGAAGACCACCGTCTCCCTCCCCCTCCATCTAGAACAGAGGCCGGGGGGTCCTACGTGGGCTCCCTGCCGGAAGTCCCGGTTCACCAAGGAAGAGGACCCCCCGGTTGGGTGTGGGTGGGCATCCCAGCTGCCCACCTGGGCTGCCCGGGGGCTACGTGGAAAAAGAAGGGAAGTGACCAGGTCTGAACAGCCCCAGCAGCTGCACCCAGATGGTGTGCTAATCTTAGCTAAGCCTAACCCTGCTTAGGGCTTTCGTGAGGCTAAGCGTTTTGGAGAACCCAGCCCCTTTGGTGAATTCACGGTTCGGCGTATTGCACAATGCAAAAAGGGGGCAAAGAAGCTCCTGAATTAAGGAGGCTTGGGTGAGCCCAACCACCAGAGGATGGGCATCCCTTAGAATCAACCCAACCCTAGGTGGGGAAACCTAAAGGTAAAGGTAAAGGTTTCCCTTGATGTAAAGTCCAGTCGTGTCCGACTCTAGGGGACGGTGCTCATCTCCGTTTCTAAGCCTTAGAGCCGGCGTTGTCCCTAGGGACACTTCCGGGTCATGTGGCCAGCATGACTCACGGAACGCCGTTACCTTCCCGCCGAAGCGGTACCAATTAATCTACTCACATTTGCATGTTTTCGAACTGCTTGGTGTGCAGGAGCTGGGACGAGCAACGGGAGCTCACCCCGCCGCGCGGTTTCGAACCGCCGACCTTCCGAATGGGGGGAAGGTGTGTGTGTATGTGTGTAATGGGGGGAAGGTGTGTGTGTGTGTGTGTGTGTGTGTGTGAGAGAGAGAGAGAGAGAATATGAATAAATTTCTTTGCCACCCATCTCGCGTACAATGACTCTGGGTGGTTTACAAATAGTGTGTGTGTGTAAATATATATAAATAGCATATAATATACATTTAATGTATGTGTGTGTGTGTGTGTGTGTGTGTATCTCTCTCTCTCTCTCTCTCAGACCCAATTTACCATGGAGAGCAAGCCAGGTGCAGAGTGCTTCAGTTTAAAGTTCTCATCGGCAAAGGGCCCCCGGTAGATGCTGGCCACTCCGGTGCCGTCTCCCTGTTGAGAGAGGAGAGCAGGGGATTTCCACCCGGCTCCAGGGACACAGGAGGGAAGGGGAAGGGAGGGAGGGAGGGAAAGGAACCTCCCTCAAATCATGGGGGAGTTCCCTTGGGAAAAAGATGCAGACTGCTTCTCTGGAATTAAACTTTGTTTACAATGACGTGTGCAGGTATAACGCGCGCACACACCTCTCCACAAACACTCCTTCCTTATTCCTTTAATATGCTGCATTAGAAATGAGCCCACTGAAGGAATTTTCCTTCCTGGAAGCCTTGGAGAGTGAGCCCCACCATCTTGCCAGACAACATAAGAGCCAACGAGTTTAATTTGCAGGCCTCTTTAATTTCTGCGACGTTGAATTTTAGCGGCATGAATGAAAAGAGAAGTTCGGAACACCCACTTCCTTCCAGCAAACAGTGAGCACATTTTCTAGGGAACTTCCCCAGAGGTTTAGCCGGAGTTTCTGAAGGAGGATGCCAGCAACGGAAGCCCGGCTCCTTGGTGGAGCAGCTTCCAATCTGATCTGCAGAGCCTGGGGGGGGCCTGCCTGGGGGGCTTTCTCCAGGGACCCAGGACAAAACAACGGCCCAAGGCTGGCTGCTCGGGGGAGATTTGAACAAAAAGAGCGTTTCCCAATCGTCCCTAAGAAGGAGAGTTACTCTGTAAGTTGACGGGACTCAACATTTGGATTGCCTGGACACTGAAATGGATGCTCAAGGCAAACACACAGCAACCTCCAGAAGCCAATTATATGCTTCTTCCCAGTCTGAGATTCTCCTTCCAAACTGGGGGGCAGTTGGAAGAAGCTGGACTACCTTCTACCATATACGACTAGTTCCTGGCATGCCCAGTTCCCACCACGTGCTCAACCGGCTGCTGAATTAACCGAATGTCTGGGCTATGAGTATACAATAAATGAGCCAACGGGCTGGATTTGCCCCCCCCGCCCCAGTTCATCAGGATTAAAACTAACCCAACTGAGCACATTACAGGAATGCAATTACTAGCCATCTAACTGACTCGGCGAAGAGCGTTGTGTGAACTGGTTACTAATGTAAATGTGACCTGTTGCAGCCCCACGGTCCTGTGGTAGATCTAAGGAACGAAGGAAGCCTTTGCCTGCCAGATGATATGCTGGGGAGCCACATCCTGTCACTCAGTGTCCCGTTACCCAGAAGACACACAACGGATACTATTACCCATCCTTCCATGCCTCGTGTTCTGCCTTTGGATAGGGCTCTTTAGGCATCCAAAAAGAAAAAAAAATCCCATTTCTTTCAGAAGTGTAAAAAAATATTGGGGGAAAGGCAGATCAGCTCTCCCCAGCCAATAAAGTTTGATTATGGTCACTGCCCAAACCTCAAGGGGGGCTTTGCAAAACTTTCTGAATCCTCCATTCAGGATCTTTCCTTTGGGGTGGGTGGAAGACGCTGTAGCCAAACAGTTTGATAAATTCATGTATGGACGCGCGTGTGCGTACACACACACACACACAAAATAAGCGACTGGCGAGAATTTCAAATACCAATTCCAAGACAAAATGCCCACTTTCCCCTCTTTAAAAGCAGCAAAACAGCTTTAAGTACCTACATTCACAAAGTCGCCTCCTTGGATCATGAAATCCTTTATAACCCTTGAAAACAAAAAGAGAGAAGATATTATCAGGCAGACAGCTGCTCTTGAACACCAGCTTGGGAAACCCCAGGAGTAATTTCCACTTAAGTGAAGGACCTCAGGATCAGGCAGCTGAGCCACAAAAGGGCCCAGGGTTTCTTTCATCCCCAAACCAACCACCCAGGTGTGCCAGTGGCAAAATACCTTGAAAACTGGATTTTTTTTTCCATATCAGTGGCAGAATCCTTAAGAATTCTGAGAAAACCTTCCTAGCTCTGCTTACAGCAACAATTCCTGGATTCGGGCAGTCCCAAACTCCACACGTTTGATGACACGGACTAAGGCCAGTGAAAGCAGCTTATTAATAACCTGGTTAGCCTTTAAGGTGCCAGTAAACTGCTTTTAACTGCACAAGACTAACGCAGCTGCTCCTTGGGAGGTTTTAGGCAGGACTCTCTGCCACAGGAGGTGGTGCTGGCTTGAAAAAAGCAAGTCTGGATAAATGCAGGGAGGGGCTCCTCAAGGACTGCCTGTTTCTGAATCCCCTCCTGCTGGGGCACAATCCCCTGTCTTCCCAGGGACTCTGGCATTACAGCCACTGAGAGAAACAAATCTGGGGTTTTGAGGACACCTTCCAGACTTGATTCATTGATTCACCTGGCAAATGTCTTGCATTTTTAATGTGCTGTGAGAAGGACCAGAGAATCATAAAGCTGGAAGAGCTAACAAGGACCATCTCTTTCTTCACTCAGCAATGAGCAGGAAAGTCAGTTAAATCATTAACAATCCGATGGGAACAGTGAATTCATTCCCGTCCTCCCTGAAACAGGTTTCTTTTCAGATGCCTGGAGACCCCTGTGCTCAGAAGCCCTGACTGGCTGGTGAATTCTGGGAGCTGTAGTTCCATTCCTGCACCACAGAGCTCAGCCATCCTCTGCTGAACGCTTATTTATATATTTGATTTAGAGGGCACCCAACTCAGTAAGACTGAGCGGTTTATAGCTTTGAAAAGTAATAAAACTCGTCTGAACCTCCCTCTCCAAATGTTGTTGGACTCCAGCACTCCGTCAGCCCTGGCTGCCGTGGCCTGGATGGATGCTGTAGTCCAAACGCCCCTCACCTCCTGGCAGGGAAAAAGCTAGCTTTCCCAGCTTCCACAACCCGATGGCCGACGTACCTGTGAAAGGTGCTGCCTTTGTAGCCGATCGGAACGCCATCTTTCCTGGAAGACAAGAAGCAGAGACACTCAGAAGCTGGCAGCAACACTCGCAGCTCAAGAGGCCTTGAGTGACCAAGATTTCTCCAGGTCCAAAGAGGCACCCCCCCCTCACAAGCTGTCACATCTCGCTGTTTTATTCTGAAGCCAGAGAGACAGGTCACCCGTTTGGGCTCTTTGAAAGTAGCTAATTTCCTCAGTGGGGAGCGTGGTCCCAGGAAAAAAAACAGGGAGAGTTGTTTTTTGAAAGGTCAACAGAATTGACCTACCTGAATTCACCCGTGCAAAACTGCCTGGAAAGAGGAAAGAAAAGGCCGTGTGTTAAACTCGGACACAGAAAGGCTGATTTCTCAGAGCGAGAGAGTTAAATTCAGCAAGGATTTATAGAATTCCCTTGATTATCGGGAAAAAGAAGGTGGGTGACCAGGTTTAAACTGTGTTTTGCCGTAAACGACAATCAAGGCCATGGCTTGGAAATGCTGGGCAAAGAGAGAAGAGGAACTCATTTAATTTGCTCTCCTAGCTCTCGACTGGGTGCCATCCAGCTGCGGTTGACGCCTAGCGACCTCAGACTTTCTCCACGCGCGTTCGTTTTAGCATCCAAAGTCCAGACGGCGTGCCCCTTGTGCACGTTTTGCATGAAGCAGAAAAAGAAAATGAACTTATGATTTACGGTTTTGATGATTAGAAAAAAATAAATAATAGAAAAAAGAGAGTCCGTTTCTGTAAGAGGTAATTTTGTATTTGTAATTCTACCTGCTGTAAAGGAAATTGGAAGCAACTTTTTGTTTTTTCTTTCTGCACTTTTGACTTTTTCTTCTTACTTTCTATTAGTTCTTGTTAATTTTTATTTCCTGTTTAAAACTCTTAATAAAAATTATGCATGCGTGTATGTGTAAAAAAAGCAACGCCCAGACTACACGAGGTTGGCATTTTCCCTGATCTCCTGCAGACACGGCTGGGAGAGGAACAAGGGGGTGCCCGACGGACACGGGCGACCCTCCCCCGCCGCCTTCAGCGCAGTCGGGGCGAGCGGAGCGCAAAAGCTCCTCTTCCTCCTCTGCAGAAAAGGGGGTTTGCCCGTGGCGGGGAGGATGCCTGAGGAACAAGAGTGGGCGCAGGGAGCGGCTGGCAGGGATGAGCCGGGTTCCGCCGCGTTCTCTCTCCCGCTGCCCTGCTTGGCGTGACCCGGAAGCCGAGGCGGGTGGCATCCACGGGTCGCTCCCTCGAGGCTCCGGCCAGGGCAGCGGCGGCCTTTTTCAACCGGCGGCGAGGGGAAAACGGCCTTCAGTGGCGGGGAGTTCCGCAGGGAAAGGCGGCGCCGCTGAACCCGGGACGCCTCCCCCTCCGCCTCGAGAGAGGGGCTCGGGAATCTTCCCCGCTCCCATCATCCCCGGCCAGCTGGCAAAGGACCGGTGGCGCTGGGGAAGGCTGGGAGCGGCGCTCTAGGCTGGGCCTCTCGGTGGTGCGCAGCGAGGGGGCAGGTGACGGCTCTGGCCTCTCGTCTCTACGGCACCCGCCTTGCCCGGCCGGGCTTACCTGAAGTTCTCCGCCGTCTTGGGCACCACGTCGGCGAAGAGCTCCACCTTCATGCGGCCGACCTCCTGGGCACGGACAGAGGCGTCAGAACAGGGAGCCGCGCTCCCTCCCCCGCCCCTCCCGTCCCCGCTCGCTCTGCCCGGGGCCTACCTGGCCGCCTATGGTGACATCGAAGAACACCACAGGGTTGTTGGGGTTGGAGGCCAGCACCGCCATGGCGACCACCTCTGACTCGGAAGCGGAAAGGCTGCCCCGGGGCCTAGCGCGGCGTGAAACGCTTCACTTCCGGTCGCATCCGGCATCCAACGGAAATCATTAAACAGGGTTGACACGCCTTTCCTTCCGACTCCATCGCCTTTTTATCGACATTTTCAAATATTTTGGGTGCCCCGTTCGGGTTTCCAACGGAGGAATTTCACCACAGATGTCCCAATGGCCAGAGCGACACGCTTCCGCTCAAACCCCAGTGGCTTTCGGCTTTCACCGGAAGTTCCCGCCTCTTCCTCTTCAGGCTCCTCCGATCCATTGGAACGCCACCCTGGTCGCTCGAGAACCCGAAGTGCCGCTTCATTCGCGCGCTTGCGCGTCTGCTGCGTTGCGCGGCGTGTCGATTAGCAGCCTGAAGTCAATGCACCTGCTTCTTCGGCCGGGCCTCCCGGGCATTATGCTGAATGTTTCCTTTTGCAAACGTGCAGAACTTATATTGCAAATATTAAAAAAGGCCACGGCCACGATCTCCCAATAAGGAGCACGTTTTAAGCCTCACTCAAGAACAGAGGGTTTCTGAACATACACAGAATGCAGCATTAAACACTGTTGGCTGCTGAAAGTCCAGAGTAGTATTTAAAGGGCTTGAAATCCGATTCAATGAGTCCTTGGCAATACTTCCACCAGAGCCCCATAACTATGAAATCTGTACAGAGTCAAGCTATGAAAAGGAGGTTTATATATACTGCCAGTGGCTAATTTACAATAAACACCCGCTTCCTTCCAGGTACTCCAGGAGCGACATATAAAAGTGCAATGTTCACTAAGACTTCCTCATAACATGAAAAACTTTCACCATCGTCCCCCACTCGCTAAAGGTGAAAAACGGGCTAGGCACCTAAAATTGCCAAACGTTCTAACCCTGGGAATCCGGCTTTTCACCCCGAAGTGGGAACCTCCGAAAAAAAGCTCGGCTGTTAAACGCACCTGAGTTTTTGGTGTTTTTCGGCTGTCAAAATAGTTTTAAGCAGGCCAACGCGCTGGCAGGAACGACATGCAAACTTGGGCCCTTCTAGAAAAAGGTCTGTCTCTTCTGCTAGTTAATGCCGAGAGGTCTGGTGGGGCTCACGTTCCCGCCAAAATAGCTGGGATCACGTATTGTGTCAAGTCCTGGCTTGGCGCAATGTGTGAATCCAGCCACTGTGTTAGGCAAGGCAGGAGTGTGGCCCAACCATCTCTAAAACACATCCCTTTGTTGTGGAATCCCAGATGTGATCTTACGGGAGGGACACTGTCGGACTGCTCGGCTGAAGCAAAGATGAAGGTCTGAGGCTTGGGATGACGAGTGGGGCCCCACAGGACAACACAGCCCCTTCCTTCCTTCCTTCCTTCCTTCCTTCCTTCCTTCCTTCCTTCCTTCCTTCCTTCCTTCCTTCCATCCATCCATCCATCCATCCATCCATCCATCCATCCATCCATCCTCCAGGACACAAACTAAACTTTCGAGGCCACAGTTGTACAAAGAAATAATTATTGTTTAAAAAGTACATTTGACATGTTTTTTCCTTTTTTAAAAAAAACAAAACATCTCAAAAGGCAGTCTGGTGCATGGTAGAAAACAAGCCGCAGGTGGGAAGACGCGTCCAGGCGGTTGCGCTGTTCAACCTTTGCCGGGCCCTTCAGACCCGGTCGCAGCAGACGGGACGGCCGGGCTCATCCTTGCGCGGGTCGGCTGGGCTTCTCGGGATGGTGATGTTCAAGTAGCTGATCTCAGACGTTTGGAAGGCGAGAGGGGAGAGCAGGGCCCTTTGCACGGGCTCGGAGGGCTGCCTGTCCTTGATGGCTGGCCGAAGGCTGCAGGAGTCCGAAAGCTCGGTCACTGAGAAGCTGAAAGGGAAAGGACCGGCTTCAGCCCACAGAGCGAGAGGTCACTGCGGCTTGAGAAATGGCAGACGGGGGCAAAAATGGCCTACTGGAGTATCCACAGAATCCATTTCTGAGCTGGCGACTAACTCCAAAGTCTGGGATTCGGGGCAGTTGGGAGAGACTGT
Organism: Candoia aspera; assembly: GCF_035149785.1. Taxonomy (NCBI): domain Eukaryota; kingdom Metazoa; phylum Chordata; class Lepidosauria; order Squamata; family Candoiidae; genus Candoia; species Candoia aspera. The sequence goes on from NC_086170.1 coordinate 91,984, forward strand.
GGGTTGGAAATGAAGCGAGTGGAAGAGGGAAGCGGACGTTCTTCCTGGATGAGCTAGACCTCAAATTAATTACAAAAAAAAAACCACAACTCTCCACAGTTGCATTTAGACAGCCTTGCAGTATTTTATAAAAGTTTCAACAGCCATTATTTTTTAAATGATTATCTTTCTGCCCAGGAGTTTTTTTTCTCCTGGGAACAGAAAGCAGCACCTAGAAGTATTTCATTTCCTTTTACAACTACAGGTAGTCCTCAATTTACGACCACAATAACTGGGAAATTCATTGTTAAGCAGTACAGTCCTTAAGGGAGGCATAATGTGACTGTACCCAATTTACGACCTTTTTTGCCACAGTTGTTAAGTGAATCATGCGGCTGTTAAGGGAATCATGCAGTTCCCCATTGACTTTGCTTGTCATAAGCCAGCTGGGAAGGTCGCAAATGGCAATCATATGACACTGGGACACTGCAACTACGTGCCGGTTGCCAAGTGCCCAAATTTGATCACGTGACCGCGGGGACACTGTGATGGTCATAAGTGCAAGGAACGGTTGTAAGTCACTTTTTTCAGGGCCGCCATAACTTCAAACAGTCGCTAAACAAAAGGTTGTAAGTCGAGGACCACCTGTACCTTGTGTGGCAGGCTCAGGGGGAACTGTGAGCAAATACGCCAGCTTGCAGTGCATCTTCCAACAGCCCTGTTAGGTAGTCAGAATCAATATTCCTGCCCCCCCTCCAATTCTACAGAACTACATTGTGATTGAGAGAGAGCGGTTTGCGGCAAGGAGTGACTGAGCTGAGGTCTGAGGCAGGCTGTGAATTTGGGGCCTGCCCCCTCCTTCCACCTTGGGGATACCCCACTGGGGGGGGGAGCTTCCTGGGCTGGGTGGTCCTGAAATCCAGCGTGGCAGGAGCGTGCCTGGCTGGGAGGATGGAGCTCGGCTTTTGCCCGTGGCCCCGAGGAGCCCTCTTCCAAACCTGCTCTGCTATCGCTTTTCTTTGGGGCAAACAGCCTCTGAATTGGTAACAGCTTTTCTCAATAAAGAAGCGTGCCCAGATCGTCCCGGATTCTGCGCCCTGCCAGTGCTCAGAGCCATGTCTTCCGGGAGCCTGTCAGCAGGGCTGGGAAGAGGCTGCCCTGCCTGCCAACTGCTCTTCAAAGGTAGAGAGCTCCTGAACAGGAAGGCCCCACTTAGCTTCCTGGGTCTCCTCGGAAAGTTGTGTGGCCGCATGCTCTGCACGGAGCTATCTGGAGTCAGCAACCCGACTGAAACAGGATTTCAGAAGCACTTCGTGCCCCCACGGAGAGACCTACTGGTTGCCCGCATCTGCAGTGATTCAAACTCTGCGCACCGGATTTTAGGGGTCCGTCTTTTATTTCCACGGTTCACCGCCTTCAGTGGCCCAAAGGCTTGAGGCAGGAACGATGAGAACCGGCACACCTCCAGAGAGCTCGAAAAAGCCGGGGGAAACCGGGGGCTTTGGGCGGGTCGAGGAGGAACGGCAGCATGACCCCGGCTGTTGTGGGGAAGGGAGCACCCGGTGCCGATGTGATGCAGGGGCTGCTCTCGGCTGGCCCTCCCCGGTTCACAGGCGCACCTCCCTGGTGTGGTACCTGAAGCTGGGGAAGGGCAGCAGCTTCCTCTGCAGCAGACCCTCGGGGAAGCTGATGCTTTTCAGGTCCTGGGGAAAGCAGCAGCGCGTACAAAATTAGGCTGTTTAAAAAACATACCCCCCCATCCCAGGGACAGTCTCCAAAAGCAAGAGGGAGTCCCAAAGAGAACCGGCCGAGGTGGGGAAGGCGTCCGAGGGCTGGATCGAGTCGAGAGTCGTTCTGACCCTTCCGGTCTCTGCTTGGCCTCTAGTCTTGGGATTCCCTTGTGGCCTCCCCTCAAAGGACTCGCCGAGCCTGGCCCTGCTCAGCCTCGGGGACCAGCTCCCACCAGCCGGGTGCTGCCCAGCTGAGGACGCCTGTGGGCCTGGGTGGGGACGGAGGCTCTGGACCTCAGCTGAAAAGGCTGCCTGTGGGCACCCTGGCCCTGAGCGCCTTCCCTTGGGAAAGGCGGGGCAAGGCGGGTCCTGGGCCAGCTTCTCCGTACCTCCAGGCTGTGGACGTGGATAGTCCGCAGGGCCCGCTCCAGGATCCCGACCTGCAGGCTCAGCTGGAGGGTCCGGTCCTGGAGTTGCTTGTTTTCCCCCTCCAACAGCTGGACTCTGGGGAAGCGGGGGAAAGCGCGAAAGGAGGCTTGTGGGCGCTCGGGAGGGAACCAAGTCCCCCCTTCCGGACCGACAGGGGCTGGCCTTGGACCTTCGGCCCGCAAAGCAGAGGCTGCCCATCCCCCAATCCCCCCAGAGGAAAGGGGGGCTTCCCGGATGCTTTAAAAAGCCATGCAAATGCGGCGGAGGGAGGGACATGCAGCGGAGGACCAGCTGTGGGTTTGAGGGGCGGGTGCCGATGCACGTTGCTGCACGGCCGCGCTCACCTGCTCTGAACGGCGCAGAGAATCTGGCCGCTGCTCTCCCCAGCCTCTTCGAGGCGGTGCAGCTGCTGCAGGATCTTCCGCTTCTCTCGGAACAGGCCCTCGTTCTCGCTGGTCACCCGCCTGATCAGTGTTTGGTCCTGGGAGCAGTTTCCAGTGTCTGTGTTCGCCTCCGCTCCCCCAACCCTCCCTGGAGCAGAGCTGGCACCTGCTGTGGCTCAGAGCTCACCGGGCTCCTTAAACCTGCGTTGCTCAACAGGCTGGCCTCGGAAGAGGGGGGCCCTTGGGGGCCAGGGGCCACAGGGGTCAAGGCTGGGGGCTTCGGCATGTCACTGGGCTGGTGCTCCAGGCACCCAATTTGCCCTGGAAGCCTTTGCAGCGGCCCTGCATAAGCAACCTGGGGACTCGCGTGGCCCATGGGTCACCTAGCTCTGCCCTTCACACATTGGGAGGGCAGGTTTCCCCCGTGGGGGGGCACTGGGCACATGCTGCCCACCCCAGGGTCCGGGGAGCGCGCAAGGGCCAGTGGGGGTGTGCCGAGCGCTACCTTTTCCGCCTGGCTCTTAGAGAGCTGGATCTCGTTCTCCAGATGCCGGATGCGCCCGTCGCGCTGCTTCACCTCGCCCAGCAGCGCCTCCCTCGTGTGCCGGAGCCTGGCCTTGTGGCGGAGGCGCCGCTCATTGTATTTCCTGGGGAGGGGAGGGGGCACCTTAGGGGCCTCGGCCCTGGAGCCCCCGGTGGCCTGCCAACAGGGCCAACAGAGGGGCGGCAGGCGAGGGTGGGTGAGTCTTTTCCATAACCCTCGGGCAGCTGGAAAAAGCCCCCCAGACTTGCCCGTTAAGTCTGCCCGCCAGCCCGTTAGGCATGCCCGTGCCCACAACTGCAGAACAGATGGGGGGGGCTTTGAATCACCCCTTCTTAACAGGCTTTGTTTTAGGCAAGACTTCGAAAGATTTCGCCTTCCAGAGCGCCCGACGGGCTCTTCTGCCTTTGGCTTCTATTTCCCAAACGGCTTTTTCGAGCAGCCCTGGTTTTCAAGGTCCCCCGCCGTTCCCCAGATCGGACATGAGTGACGCTTGGGGGGCCATCATCCCCTGCTGCTTTGAATCGCCACTCCCTCCTCTCTGCCTGAGTCAGGAGTATCGAGGGGCCAGAAAAGACCTCCGTAAGACCTCCTCATGGCCGAAGAGGGGAATGATCGAATCTATGCCTTTTAAAAAGCCAATGACCCTCCTGGTGGTCCCACGGACATGTCCCGAGACTCTTCTCGGCTACCGGAAGGAAGCCGCCTGTCTCCCATCCAGGTCCTAGCCCAGGCCTGCCCTGCTTAGCTTTCCGAGAGCAACCAAGGGCAGCCGAGTCTTCTAGCCGGGGGTCAACTAAGGCGCCACCCTGCCTGGGGGCCACGGGGCGCTGGGGGTCACCTGAGAGAGATGTCCACCTGCTTCAGGACCTGCCTCTGCTCGTCACAGAGCGTCTCCTTCTCCTGCTGCAAGGCAGAGAGCTGCTCGGAGAGCTTCTGGCTGTGGGCTTGATAGCACAGGCACTGAAAAAAGGATTTGGGGGCTCAGCCGTAATTCCTGGCCCAGCCGGGGGGAGCAACGCTCTGCCGGGCCCGGAGAGCCTTCACGGCTCAAAGTTCCGTGCTGGTTTGGTCTGGCAGAGCCTGGAGGAGATGCCTGAGGGGCACTTCCTGCCAGGGGCTCCACAAGACGTGGGTTGAAGGAACCAGATGGCTTCTGACCCACATTTCGCCCGAGACTAAAAAAACAGGTGGGATATCATGAAGACCCCAGTCTCAGTCACAGGCCAGCTTCTGACAGACGGTGTTAACCGTGCAACTGAGGCTATTTTAAATGTAAGAATTGTTTGGCCATCTGAACTTTTTTTTCTTTAACTGTAACAATTAATGCGTCAAGCAAATACATTATTTATTACTAACATGTAATAATTTACCTCTGAGCCTTCCCAAAGCCACTGAGGTTCTACTATCTGGGTTATTTTTTTATGTGACAATTAAATAGTTCTGGCATGTGCTTGGCTCCTTTATAACGACACGTTAAACTTCTTTCTCCAGGAGCCGAAAGCAAAACCCATCTTTGCGAAGTCACAGAAAAAGTGGACATTTCCCCACTTTGTGATAATAAACTAATTTTTCCCTGCCCCAATTTTATTCTATGTATACTATTTTTATGTTTGTAATGTTGTAAGCCACCAAGATGAGCAAGAAAGAGAGGAAGGAAGGAAGGAAGGAAGGAAGGAAGGAAGGAAGGAAGGAAGGAAGGAAGGAAGGAAGGAAGGAAGGAAGGAAGGAATTCTGTTTCTTTTTTACGCAGAAAGATAAGAACAGCTCTGCCAAGGCCCACTTTAGCCCAGTCCATCGTTCTGGAACGCCCTCTTCTGGAGCATGGCCCTCCCTCTGAGGCAGGGAGGCTGGCAGCACCCTGCCCGTTTCCACCCCTCGTGCCCGCCTGGCCTGGCCTGGCTTCTCCCCCACGAAGCGGGAGGGGGCTGCATGGCTCACCTCCTTGGAAAGGGTCCTCCGCTCTTCTTCCAGGACACGCAGCTGGGCCTCCTGCTGCTGGCACTGGGCCTGCCGCTCGGCCAGGGCCTGGAGCAGCTGTGCCTCCTTCTCCCGCAAGCGCCTCAGCTGCTGCTGCTGCTCGTCCCTCTGCTGCTCCCACAGCACCCTGCCAGGGGCACGAGGGGAGCCATGAGGGAACAGCTGCCCAACCCGCCCTGGGGCTCGACTGGTTCCGGGGGGATCCGCCAGCTCCCTCCCGCAGCTCTCGGCCTCCCAGACTTTGCGATCACCCGGAGAGCCCCTTCCCCGTTCAAAACGAAGAAACCGGCATGGCTGAGGGTGGGGGAGTGGCCAGCCCCTCTCCCCCCAGTGCCAACGACGATGGCCATGGCACTTCCTCCCCCTGGCCCCTGCCTGGCCCCCCACAGGTCTCTGTCCTCCCAACCTCAGGGCCCTCCGGATGTGCCCAGCCTTCGCTGCCCGTGCCCGCAAGAGGCTGCGGAGGCTGCAGGCTGCGTCTCCTGCGAGAGGCAGCACGACTCCTTCCCCAGCTGGGTTACCAAGCCCCCTGCCCCCCCAGGGCAAAAGGGGGCAAATTCTTCCCTGGCCAGGCACTCTCCTACCGCTTCCTCCACTCCTCTTGAAGGTGCCGCCGGGCTTCCGCCTCCTTCTCCCTGGCCTCCTCTTCCAGCTGCTTCCTCCCCACGGTGGTGTGGGTCTCCAAGAGCCGTCCCTTCTGACCAGCCTCATCCAGCATCTGCTGTAGCTCCAGGACCTGGAGAGGATCCGCGACAGCTGAAAAAACAGTGCTGAAGAAACCAACTTGTGGCCGCTGCTCACACTTACAACCGTCACAGCATCCCTGCGCTCATGTGATCACAGCTTGGGCGCTTGGCAACCGGTTCACATTTATGACCCTCGCAGGGTCCCATGGTCACGTGATCGTCATATTCGACCGTTCCTGCCAGTTTTTGGCAAGCAAGATCAATGGGGAACCACGTGATTTGCTTAATGACCACCTGATTCACTTAACACCTGTGGCGATTCGCTTAACAACCACTTCGCTTAGCAACCAAAATTCCAGTCCCAATTGTGGTCGTTAAGCAAGGACTACCTGTAATTCAAACTCCCCTCCCACAAAGAGGAATGGATTAACCAAAGGGCACGTTGTCAAAAATCCCTCCCCTGCAATAACTTGGGAGCTGCAAGGCTTCAAACTCAAGGAGTCCCAGGAGGGCACAGGCTGCCCCCGTGTTTGCCATCAAAGCAAGTCGCCTCCCCTCAGCAGGAAAGAGAGAAGAAGGAAAGCCCTGGAAGTCAAGCAGGGTTGATCCGCAGAGAGTTAATACGGCCACAACCCAGGATTGAGGTTTAAAAGACGGCCGCAAAGGGGGGTCCGAACTGCACCGGGGCCACCAACCCTCTGCTCGGCCTTGGCTGCCCGCTCGCTCTCCTGGGCCAGTTGCTCCCGCAGGCGGGCCTCCTGCTTCATGGCCTGGGACTGCTGAAGCAGCTGCAGCTCGAGTTCCTTGACCTTCATCTGGCCAAGCTCCCCCTGCGAGGAGAGGGCCGCGCATGCCTTGGAGGACTCCGAAAGCTTCGCCTGCACCTGCCTCAGCTCGGCCTGGATCTAAAGAGAAAGGGGGTCCCATTGGATCGGGGTGGGGGGGTGAGACCCTCAGAGGATCCCCCACCTCCACCCTCCTGGGTGGGATCAATAGGGCAGGGGCCCAAGAAACACGGCAGGATGGGCGGTGGCAGAAGAGGGGCAGACAGCCGTGGCCAGGCTGACGGGGGAACCGTGCAGAAGCAGGAAAACATGGGTGGGCTGAAGTCAAACACAGGCTGCAGAGCAGTACACAGCCACTAGAGCAGTATTTCTCAACCTTGGAGGCTTGAAGATGGGTGGACTTCAACTCCCAGAATTCCCCAGCCAGCACGAAGACTGCTAGAGGGCAGCAAACTGTAACTCTCTTCTGCCCTCTTGTGATACAGGAGAGCATGGCTGGTCGCAGCCTGTATAGAGGCAGAATCCCCATCGGTTGCAAGTGGGGCAAGTGGGGAAGGGAGGGTAAATAGATTGCCTGCCCCCCTAGCTTACCTGGTGGCCTACTTTCTTGCCCAGGTCACTGTTTCTCCCAACCCTGAGGACACCTCTGACCTGGCCAGGTTTCCCATCTCTCCCACCCCAAACCTGGGGTGATTCTCTGTCTGCAAAGGCAGGCCAAGGCCAGGCTGCCCTCTACGGTAGCCCAGCTACACGCACCCCCTTTTTTTTTGGCCGTGAGTCCGCCTTCCAGGTACTTTGGATCTCCAAAGAGCTGGGAGCTCAATTTCAGGCCTCCAACCAGATGTTTAAGCTTCATGCAAGCCGCTGTCAGTCGCTCTCTCCCTTCTCAGCCGCGATGGGCTAGGGTCACAGGCCCCAAAGGGAGCCGATGGGGCGCATTCGGCCACCGGCATCCATCTGGAGCCCGCCACACTGGCCAGGGCCATGTTTGCGAAACTCGCGGAGCCCAGATTAAGCCACACCCAGGGTGGTTTGCTGTGCCGCGAGGACCCTGCCCATTGAGAGACCCGGTGGCCACGCTGGGCAGCTTTCCTCTGACAGAGCGACGACAGAGACTTGAAACAAGACGCCCCCCCTGTGTGCTGCGAGGCACCCCCCCCAATGCACCTTGACGTTCTCCTGCTGCAGTTCCAGGTTCTGCTTCTTCAGCTCCGAGCTCTTCTCCTGTTCGAGCCGCAGCTGCTTCTCGGCAGAGCCGCAGGGGCCTTGGGCCCCCCAGGAGTCCCACCGCAGCCACCGCAGCTCTTCCTTGTGGGGGGGGCCCTGTGTGCAGAGGGGAGGCCGTAAAAGAAGCCACCGCCCCCTCCTGCCACGCTCCCTTCCTGCCACGTGGCGCCCCTCTTTACCTGCTCCGTGTCACCACAGGCGCTCCCCAGGGAGACCCATGGCTCGCGGGGCTGAGCCAGCCCAAAGCCAGCCCCGGGTGTGTCTCGGTGGGCACTCAGCTGACGCTGCAGCGCGAGAATGTCCTTCAGGAGCTGGGCCTCCTCTTCCTGCTGGCCCTGGGCCCACTTCTCTGGTTCTCCCATCTTGCTGGCTTCTAACAGTGGAATGCTGGATGTGAAAGGAGGGTGGGGGAGACAAGAGGCAGAGAAAGGAGGCGTCACCCATGGAAATGCATTCCTGTCCCCTGCACATGGCCGGAGGGAGCCTCACAGCTGCAAAACCACAGAGGTCGACAGCTGGATTCCCGGCCGGCCAGGTTGGCACAAGGAACTAAGGTGGGGGAACGACGGTGGGCGACGGTGTCCTCGGGGAATTCTGGGGGCCATGGTGCCACCAGACCCAGAATGTGACAAACGTGGAGGGGCGTCTTAAAGTCACCCCACCTTCTTTGGGGTGGGAGAGGCTTTCAAGAGAAAAGGGGAAAGGCGAGCCCCCAAACCCAGGGTCTCCCCGACAGCGAGCTCCCCAGAGCCCCCAGTCCTGCAGGACAAAGCCCGTGCCTCGATCCGGCTTTTTCTGTGGCCTGTTTCGTGAGAGCGGAGGAAGAGTGGGGTCTGCAGCAGCCCTGCTGTTGGGGGCCGGTGGCAGCAGCTCCCCAGCCCCATCGGGCCAGGCACGATGTCAGTGGGTGACATCAGAATGGGGCAGTGCCAGGACACCTTGAAGCCAGGGGACAAGCTGGAAGGGGGGCTGGTTCCAGATGCCCTGGATTCTCAGAAAGTGGGGTGGGGGGTCTCCCTTCCTCCTCTCCCCCCCAGAGGATCTCTGCAGGAAACCCCCCACCCTGCTCTCCCTGGCCCACCCAGGAACCATTATTTCCCTTTACTGAGAGATCCGCAGCCCATCTTGCTTCCTGAACTCTTTTCAGCCCAGCTCGTACGCTGGCACCTGAGCATGTTTCTTTCCTTCTCCCTCCAATTCCCCTTTTCCTTGCGTGCCATGTCTTTCAGACTAAGCACGCAGACAAGACCTGTCTCTCCTCTGATATTATCTGGGAGCCTTTTCAGGTACGGAACGGGTGAAAAATGGTTGTGATAAAACTTGCGCTTTTATTGCTTGTGACAAACAGGGGTAAGACTCGGTGTCTAAAGCAAGATCCTAACGTTTCTGCTTGTGAAAAGACTCTGCGCATGCTCTGGCACACCACCTGAAAGAGTAATACTCTGCAGGAAATAATTTCCTTTTGATTTAGCGGAACCTCTTCCCAGCAGGGAAGTTCAGTACAACACCAATCAGCTTCTTTCAAAGTATTTCAACGTTCCAACTGAAAGATGTTGAAATGGAGACAGTTCAAATTACCGCTTTTGGTCTCTGCCTCCTGCCTGGCTCAGGATCTGCTCTCCACAAACCTGCGCCATCACTGGGGGCTCAGGGCACGATAATCGGCTGGCCAAAACCCCTTCCCGTTTCTTCCTCTCTCCCACCATGCACTGGTTCAGGCGTTCGCATTCGTGGGAGAGCTCCAATACCTGCGGATTTAAGGACGCAAACACGGCAGTGTTGAACTGAATCACATTGCCTTGTGTCTGTGTCCGAAAAAGAAGCACGTTTATTCTTGACCTGGTACGTGTGCCCTCACTGGACTGAGGGTACACATGGAAACAAGGCATAGTTACCACACTGCCAAGTTGATCAGGATGATAAATGTGGCCCCTCTCCCTTATTTTCTCCTCATCAGTGTTAGACACCATGCTCACAGGGCTTCAGTTCAAGAGAAATACAGGCAGTCCTCGCTTAACAACCATGACTGGGACCAGAATGTTGGTCACCAAGCAATGTGGTCATTAAGCAAAACTGAATCTGGTTTTACAACCATATTTGTGGTGGCTGTTAAGTGAATCACATGGTCGTTGAGCAAACCACGTGGTCATTAAGCAAATCACACAATTTCCCCATTGATTTTGCTTATTGGAACCTGTCTGGGAAGGTAAAAAACGGCAATTATGTGACTGCGGACACTGCAACTGTGGGAAGTGTGCAACAGTTGCCAAGTGCTTGAATCGTCATGTGACTGCTGGGACGCTGCGACGGTTTTAAGTGCAAGGAACAGTGCTGTCGTAACTCTGGACGGTCACTAAATAAACTGTCATTAAGCTAGGACTACTTGTATACTGATTTATGTTTTGTAAAAAGGACAGTATTTCCCAAGCTGAAGGTTTAGAAAGCTGGGAATGATTGTTCCGAGCTCAGAACAAGATGGGGCGTTTTATACTACAGTGTGCTGAGAATTCTACTTGAAGACGCAACGGAAACTGAAAACAAGCTTCTTGCACCTTTGTTTTTCCTGCCACAGCAGCAAAAGTAGGTAGTCTTCCTTTACAGAAAAATTAACCAAGAGGAATGGTTTATAGTTTTTCAACTGTAAAACCCTCAAAGCAAACAATACAGCGTTCCAAAATAAGCACAATTTTTGTACTGATCTGCACAGTATTTTAAGAAAAATCATCCTTTTGGTCAGTATTTTGGTAGAATTTGGTGGCAGGTAGCACTGAGTGTGGACTACCACACAACCTACATTTGAGTTTGCGTCGTCTTTTACGGAAGAACACTCAACACCTTTTGTGTTTTGTTCTACCAGAATAACAGAGCACACAGAATATTCTGAGGGAGGCTGTTTTACCCTGAGCTCAGGACAAAACTTTGTGCCGTGCACACCCCCAGCCCACTGGCATTGCTGCAGGGCTCACCTTGGTTTCAAGCAGTGCGTTCTTTTGCAGCAGTTTCTCATGAGTCAGGTGCAGAAAATCCCTCTCCTCTGCTGCCCCTTGAAACACCTGGAGCTCGCCATACAGATGGAGAAGTTCTGACTTGTAGTTGTGCAGCTCCTGGTTAAACAGACGAGAAAACCAGTGAGGGACAGACCAAATCAGAAATGGGAGCCTAGAGAAGAGATTCATCTGAACCCAACAGGGATTAATGAGGAACAGGCAAACCTAAGATTGCACTGTAAATGTTGTGAGTCCTTGGGGCATCTCCTTGGAGGAACCTATCGATTCTCTGGATCACAGCACGATGGCTGGAAAGGATCCAGTCCTTTCAGCTTTCCTCTGGTGTTATTTTCCAGCCCTTCCCTTTCTGCAGCTGAGCTGTCAGCATCACACAGATTCGCCTCTCCAAAAGGAAGGCCATCCAGCGGCCACAGCGGGGCTCCAAGGTCATCCGCCTCATCCCCAATCCAAGGCATGCAAACACCATGGGATGCTCTTCCTTGCCTCTTGGCAATCCACTGTTTCTTTCATCGCTTCTTCCTCACCCGTGTTGGGTTTCATCTCCTGGGCTTTGCACATCTCGGACTCTAAAGGGGAGATCTTGATCAGAGAGAGAGAGGGGTGTGTGTGTTTCTATCGGTGCACCAATTTTATTCTTAAATAGCAGCTCTGGAAACAAGCTTCTTCCCACCAACTCCTTCCAGCAACGCCATCTCCTCCCCCCGCCCCACCTCCTCCGTGATGTCAGAAATGGTGTAAGATCGCAAGATTTGCATGCAAAACGGACCGATTTCAGACCCCGGCAGCTTCCCCTTGGCTGGTGAAGACTAACTACCACTACTTAGGAAGCCCACAAAGCCCATCGCAGGTTTCCAGGGGAGAACTGCAAACACTGTCCCAGCCAGAAGTCCGCACATCTTCAAGCGGCCAAGGGGGAGAAACACTGCTCTGCAGCATTACACAGCAGGGTCCTTCTCATCCTGCCCCTCCAGGAGGTCCTGGGGGGTTGAACCAGACAAGCTTCAGTCCAGTCCCTGACGGGCAGGACTGCACCGAGATCAGCTCCACTCTGTGCACTGGAGGGGCTGGCCTGTGCTGCCTCGTTCAGCTTCCTAAGCTGAAGGCAGGGGGTGTGGGGTTTGTCTAACCAAGGTTCACACTACATCCTAAAGGCCTGTCTGAGACCCCCCAAAACGCGTCTTGGCTCAACCAATCCAGCGGTTTCCTCAAAGGGTTGCGGGGAGGGTCCCGATGGAAGGAGTCCGTCGGGAACGCCCTGGGCCTCCCAGGAGAAAGTGGAGCGGGGAGAGAGAGCGAGCGAGCGAGAGAGAGAGAGAGAGAGAGGGGTTACGTGTATGTGCCCAAAGCAGCCTCCGGGGTCTTCGGCTGTGTCTGTGCCAGGCAACGTGTCACCCAGAGAGGTTTTCCTCTCTGCCTCCAGAAAGCAAAGCCGGTCACGCAGCAGCAGGATTTCTCTCTCCAACGCAGCTAAAGGGAATAGCAAAGTTGCTTGGGCAGGCTTTGCTTAGTATGTCACAACGGTTGTTATGTCACCCTTTAACACTTAGAGTACAGGCAGTCCTTGACTTATGACCATTCGTTTAGCGACCGTCTGAAGTTTATTTATTTTTCAAATTTCTATTACCACCCATCTCTCCCAAAAGAAAAAGTGCCCTCCCCACTGAAAAAAGTGACTTACAACCAGTCCTCGCACTTACGACCATCACAGCGTCCCCATGGTCACGTGATCAAACTTCAGGTGCTTGGCAACCGGCATGTATTTACAACCGTTGCAGCACCTGGGGTCATGTGATTGTCATTTGCGACCTTCCCAGCCAGCTTCCAACAAGCAAAATCAAAGGGGAACCGTGTGATTCGCTTAACAACTGCTGCAAAAAATGTCATAAAATGGGGTGCAGTCATGTGATGCCTCGCTTAACAACAAATGTTCTGGTCCCTATTGTGGTCGTAAGTTGAGGACTACCTGTAGTGGTATAAAAGGTAGCTGGGCCAGGGACATCCTGACATTTTCCTCTTACTTTCTGGCAGGAGGGGGGTCTCCCTTGGTGCATTAAGCCTTAGCAAAGCCTCGAAGAACTGGATCTCTTTCTTTCAAAACCCCATCAACTCCCCCCACCACAAATCAGGAAATAACATTGCTCTTCCTTGGCAGTTTTCCAGCCTTTTGTTTGGGAAAGGGATTCTGAATTCCAGAAAAAAAACACATCTGGCTGGTAGCAACGCCCCCAGTCCAAAGAAGGGTGGATTTGCTGAAGCATTTCACGACGGAGCCATTCTTAGTTCTGAACGGCAAATTTGGGGCGGGGGAGAGAAACTGGGAGAGCAAGTCCCCTTGGGGACAGGCGTGGAGTTCCTAAAAGCCCCTCTCTGCTTACCGCCAGGAATGGGATCTGGAACCGAGATGGGATGTCTTCTGGCGTCTGTACACGGAGCAAACTGTTCAATGGGCCGCTCAGCCCTGTCTTTCCCCGTATCCATCTCTTCCTTCCAGATCTCAGGTCCTGGTCCTGACCGAAGAGATTTTTAAAAAACACAGGAAGAGAACGAAGTATTAATTGTGTGGGAAAGGAGAGATTACTGCAACCCTGGAATTACTGTAATGTTTTCATAGAAATGAGGGGTGGCGCCCTGGGGCCGTCTCCTCAAGGCCTTGTATGCTCCCAAATTCCCAGAATTCCCATGGCAGGGTGAATTATCCCTGCCTTGCGTCGCTCAAGGGATCATGAGAATTTATCACAGACCAGAATTTCTACTGGGCCAAACACACAATGTTTGGCAGCTGTGCACAAAAGAAAAGAAAAGAAAAGAAAAAAAGAAAAGAAAAAGCTGTGCATCTTAGCCTGAACCTCTCAAGCGAGGGAAGTCCTAATGGATCCCAAACAGGATCTTTCATTGACACCCCACTTTCCTACTTCTCCTCCAGAACCACACCATGCTGTGTACGTTCTCTGCCTCCTTCTGGGGTTGGCCTGATACGTTTTCCAGCAGCGTGAGCTTTGTGGCTGGAATTGCACAGGCTGCCATGGCGTGGTTCCTGCAGGTGCCCATCTGCTGGGAGGGCGCAGCACACCGAATCACAAACTCACACCCCGGTTGCGTGTTTTATGCTCCAGAGGGAACAAGGAATCGTGCTGAAGACCTACCAACCGAGTCACTCAGCCTCCCTTGCTCTCCCTTTGGCACATCCAGCTCCTCGTTCAACACCGGGATCTCATCCTGGGCACTCTGAAGCCTGCCTGGGGCTTCATCCAAACCTTGCTCAGCACTCCCATGGATGGTGTTTCCTCCTGCCAGCTCTCCGGAGGGAGACTACAAGACAAACCATGTCTCTCAGCAAGAGTTGGAGAAAGAACAGCTCACAGCTCCCAGAGGTATAAGACACAAGCGCAGGGGCTTATAAAATCCTGCTTTTTTCTAGCCACAACTGAGAGGTTTTCATTACAGGTAGTCCTTGCTTAACAACCATTCATTTAGTGACAGTTTGGACTTCAATGATGCTGGAAAAAACTACTTATGACCAGTCCTCACACTTACAACTGTTGCTCATCCCCGTGGTCACGTGATCACAATTTGGGTGCTTGGCAACCGGTTCACATTTATGACCATCAGCGTCCCATGGTCTAGTGATTGCCATTTTTGACCTTCCCAGCCAGCTTCTGGCAAGCAAAATCAATGGGGAACTGTGTGATTCGCTTAACAACCATGTGGTCTGCTTAATGTCCATGGTGCTTCACTTAACAACCATCACAAAAAGGTCATAAAATCACATCAGATTCACTTAATGACTGCTTTGCTTAGCAACTTATGGTCATTAATTGAGGACTACTGGTATCTGTTAAAAAATATATCACAGCTCCAGCCTGTTCTCTACCCTCTGACCGGATCAATGTATTTTCCTTTCTTATTCTACTCAGTGTCTTTTTACTTTATTCTTCGTCGCTTTGATGTGGGTCGTGGATTGTTGCTGCTCGTGGAGCTCCTCATCTGACCTCTGATGGAACTGATTCAATTCGCCCTCGAGCCAGAAAAAAGCGAGAGAGAGAGAGAAAAGAAAAAAAGGTTTCAGCCTGGCTTCAACACAACCTTATTCTGACTTCAGATGGCTGTCGTTCTCTCGGTTTTATGACACGCTGCTTCTGTTCGCAGCCAAAAACCATGAAAACTGTTCTGCCTGGGGAGCTTTCGCGAGCGGGCGCTCTAGAAGGGGAACAGGGAAACCCCAGGCAAAGGGCTTCCCGAGGCCCAGGTGGAAGATGAATGGAGATGGGCCAGAGGTAGCTGACTCCACCATCTTTCTGCTGCTAGAAACCCCCTGCCCCCTTTCTGCCCCCTTCCACCTGTTTCACATGCCTTGGGCTCCTGAACAAAAAGCAGGATATAAACCTCTTGAACGAACTGAACTGGCCGCCTTTCTGACAAAGCAGCTGGCGGGAATCCCCGTCTCTGCCCTCTCATCTGCCCCGGGGCCCTGTGCTTTGAAGCCTTCCCTCCTCCGTGCCCCCCAGAGCTGAAAGAAAGAGCTGTGTACTTGTAGGGGAGCCACGCAGGCCCTTCCCGGGCAGGGGGAGCCGCCCAGCGCCTCGATCTTCTCCAGCAGGGCACTCCTCTCCACCAACAGATAGGCGACCTGTTCGCCGGGGCTGCTGTGCATGATGCTGAGCAAGCCCTCCTGCCCCAGCATGTCTTCCACCTCCTTGTGCTGGGACTCTGTGGGGACACACAAGGCAGGCCCCTCCCTTAGAGCAGGGTGGGCTGGCCGTGGCCCGCAGGCATCCCGTTGCTGCTCCCCAACACCTGGAGAGAGGGCCCCAGGGCTCAGCACAGCGCGCAGCCCCACTCTTAAGATACAGCCCCCTGCTCCTTCTCTGGGCTCTAGACATTCCCTCTCCCAGGAGGATTACTTTCGCGAGCAGAGTCCAGAAATTTGGGATGGGAGGGCCCTTTCCAACAGCCTCTCCTTTTATGGAGAGCTCTGCCCAGAATTCAAGGCACGTGGTCCAGGGAACGGCCGGCCTGAACATCACAAAGGGCTCCCCGCCCCTTGCACTCAAATCCTTGGCGACCTGAGCCTCTCCCTGCCTTGCAGAATGGAAACCTCCCATGCTCCTGGGGCCCTGAATCGCCACACCACAACGATGCAGTGGAAAACATGTTGGCCTTCATGCATTTCTGGCCCCCGCCCAGCCACAAAAGCTCCCTGGGGCACTTTGGGCAGCCGCTCTCCCTCAGCCTGGCCTACCTCGCAGGGCTGTTTGTGTACGGGGGGAAGAAATCAGGGGGAGAACTAGGTATGCCACCTTGAGCCCCTAAAGGAAAGGCAGGCTATAATAATCCTAACAAACGCAGAAATAAGAACACTTCGCCTCTTGATTAAGCCACGCTTTGAAGTGCAAACAGAAGAAAAAGGCTGAGCGGCTGGGTTCACCCTTGCTGGCTCTCCCTCCGCTTCGGGGTCTCAGTTTGACAGGCAATGGACTCTGCTCTAGCAAAGCAGTCAACTCTAGGTTTCGATGGGATGGGGGGAAGAAAGGCAAGAGGGCCTCTCCAGGAAAGGAGGCTGCAGGCAGGCACGCAAGGAAGCAAGCGCTGTGACGTCACAACACCGGCTCCACCTTTTCTGCTTGCCGCACAGTGCTGCCTGCGAGAACGGGAGGGTTAGGGTTTGTGCGGCAACAGCGTGACACACGGTTCATTCCTTGCCCCCCAGGGAGGCCCAGCCCCTCCAGCAAGGAAATTCCCCTCCACCTGGAGAACTTCGGAATGAAGCCAAGGACGGGTACCGTGTTCGAGCTGCAGCTGGGTGAATTCCATCCTCAGCTGTTCGTTCTCCCTCTCGTATTCAGCCGCCAGAGCATCCCGTGCCTCGGTCAAGGTACGGACATGATCAACGTAATTCTCCACCTGAAAGGAGAGGGACTGTCCAACTAGAGGACATTGCTTCATCAGCCGAGCGTGGTCCCAGGCCACGGATGCCCAGCACCCTTGTGCCGGGGACGTCAGCTGACGCCAGGGGCTCAGCATCAGAAGCCACCTTAGCTGGCCAGCGGTGCCAGCAGCACAACCTGGGAGTGCCCTTAGTGGACAGCCTGGATGGCACCTGTGGGCTGCCTCTTCCTGGTTGAAAAGGATACACGGAGGGCACTGCGCCGGGGCAGCTGAGTTGGCACCAGGCGCTGCTCTAAGCCATACCCGTCCTAACCAGGGTTGACTGAAAAAGCACAGCTGACTGGATTCCTGCCATCCGGAATGTCGTCGTGGCTAAGTGTGCTCTCTGCAAACCAAGCCAGCTTGGTCTTGGCATGATGAGGAATTGAATCTCGAAAACTGACGCCTTTGAACTTCAGGTTTTGGGCTACCATGGACTAACGTGGCTTTCCTCCTACAGCGTCCAGAAAGCTTCTGTGGCTGAAAGTGGGCTTAAGGCTGAGTTTCCCCAGACCGGGTCCAGCACCTTAATTCCTTGGCCACCCACCGCACTCCAGTCCAACCCCCTCATTGCTGCAACCTGGGGAAGGGGAGGGGTTAAAACAGTCTTTCTCAACCTTAGCCGCTTGAAGACAGGTGGACTTCAACTCCCAGAATTCCCCAGCCATCATTCCTTATCTTCCCCTGACATTGTGTAAAATTTCAGACACGGCCAACCAAGAGCTTAGAAACTTTGAAAAGGAGAAAACTTTTGAGATTCTGCCTGAGTGTCGCCAGATGGCAGCCTGGCTCTGTTCTCTGCCAAAAAGCATCCCTTTAGTCCCACCAGCCCGCTGCGGCCATCCGTGGTGCAGAAACCTCCGTAACCAGAAATTCAAGCCGTGTTCCTCCAGAGGGCACAACGGATCACTGGTCGGAGCACTATTGTGCTACCTGCACGCAACCAGTCGAGAGATCAAGAGCCGGGATCTGGTTTATTTTCAAAGGCCCCAGCAACAGATCCCGACAGATGGAATTTAACGGAGCTACAAGCAGCTCGTGTTCCAGAAGAGGAAGCTTTAGGATAATTCTGCAGACTGTTTCAGAGCATACGTACCTGAAGATTTGGTTTTTTAACATCTGTATTATCCAGTAACATTAAATAAGTTTTGTACGGCGCAGTTCATTTCAACTAGTGTATCAATATTAATTTTTGATGGTTTTAGGTAGATTCTTATGCTTATGTTTTACAGTGGGGAGGGAGTGTTCTCTCCTGAAAGGTGGTCCAAAAATATTCTAATAAATATCTAAATCTGTAAAGGAATTTAGAGCCAAAGGTACAAAAGAACCATTAAGATTACACAGTGCAGAAACTGAAGCAAATGTGAGGGGAAAAAAGCAAAATAACCTGGCCTTGGTTTCATTTACTATAAGAACAGATGGAGAGAAACTGGGGCAGGCGTTCAAGATCTTGCTGTCCCGTCCTATAGCAATACAGGAGCATTCCCAGAATCCCTGCACGGTTTGTTTCTTGACCTGGCCTACCTCGAAGGGCTGATGACCTGGGGACTTTTTGCAAATTTGCCCGAGAGCCGCCCCCCACCTGCAAACAGCTCTTCCAACCCTACGGAGAGTGACTGGTGGCCAGCGGCCTTTAAAAAACTATGATTCAAGGAATATCGCAGTTGGCTGAGTTCACCCTTCAAGCCACAGTCCATGTACAGGTGGTCCTCGACTTATAACCACAATGGGGACCGGAACTTCCGTCGCTAAGTGATGCCGTCATTGAGTGAGTTGTGCTTGATTTTACGACCTTTTTTGCCGTGGTCATTAAGCGAATCTGGCTTCCCCCATTGACTTTGCTTGTTGGAAGCCCCTTGGGAAGGTCGCAAATGGCAATCACATGACCCTGGGATGCTGCGACTGTCATAAATACATGCCTGTTGCCAAGTGCCCGAATTTTGATTGTGTGACTGCGGGGACGCTGTGATGATTTTAAGGGCAAGGACTGGTCATAAGTCACTTTTTTCAGCGCCATTGTAACTTCAAACGGTTGTTAAATGAACGGTCATAAGTCGAGGACTACCTATATGACAAACCAGAGTAGCTGAATCCTCGCCCAATGCAGCGCCAGAACCAAATAAAACAAGATGCCTTAGCACGGTGCTTTTCAACCTTAGCAACTTTTAAGATGTGTGGACTGGGGAATTCTGGGAATTGACGCCCACCCATCTTAAAGTTGCCAAGGTTGAGAGACACTGCTCTAGACTGTCTCGTGTCTCTGAAGCAGTGATGATGCTATGAGGTACCACCTACTTCAGGGCCTCAGTTGGGGAAGGGGGGCCTCTGCAGATTTCTGCCTCTGGACAGCAAGGGCTCATGCCCAGGGGAGATGGCCGAAGCCACCTGCGCCTGCCAAACTTCACGAACCAAAATGCAAACAAATTTGCAGCCAACCAACAGACACACACACAGAGGCTACTGCTATTGTTACACCACAAAAGTCTCGGGGTCGTCAGCGGAACAGGCCACCAACCCACGATGTTAATTTTTGATCTTTTGCCCCTCTGATTACCAGAAGTCGGAGAACAAACGAAACACACCCAGATATCCACTCCACGAATATTTGGTTCAGAGCAGAACGCAGCTCTCTTACATAGCCTGCCCTTCCTCTCAGCGGGAGGAAAAGGAGTCTTTACAAATTGGAGGGCCACACGGCCAGGGCGAGTTTTCCCCTGATGACGCGGGTTGGGAAAGGAAATGGATCATCTTCTGAGAAAGGAAGGCTGTCCTTGGCGTGGCCTGCTGTCGCTCCCATTGTCTGAACTCCCTCCTTTGAAGGCTGTGGGGGAAAAACTCGCCCAGACTCCTTCCCACCACCAGATCAGACAGGCGCAAGGACTCGGGAGGTGCTCCTATGTGGAGGCCGTTTCCTTCAATGGAGTTTGCGCCGGGAAGTTCCCTGTGGGCATCTGGCATCGCACCTGTGCCCGGGACACCAAGATTCCAGGAAACCCAATGGCTTCTCTCAACTCCAAGAAAAGCAGGACATACAATGGAACAAAAAGACACAGCTGGGTTTGTGTATGTCTCTGGGGAGGCTTAAAGGACAACAGGAAAGTTAGAGCAGCATTTCTCAGCCTTGGCAAGTTTAAGATGGGTGGACTTCAACTCCCAGAATTTATCCTGGCCGCAGAGTAGCCCTGGAGAAGGAGGCTAAGCTGAGAGGGGAGATATTCCCAAGGAGAGATCAGGAGAAAGATGTTGAGCTCTCACTCGTTAAACTTTAGCATGACTTGAAATAATTACAGGCAGCCCTCGCTTAGCGACCACCTTGTACAGTGACCATTCGCAGTTACGATGATGATGAACAAGTAACTTTGCTACCAGTCCTTGCATTTATGACCTTCCCAGGTCTATAATGCAAAGGAAAGCTGAAGTCAGACCATAAGCACAGTCGTGGTTTCACTTGGTGACTGCTTCGCTTAACAACCAAGTTGCCAGTCCCAATTCTGGTCACTCAATAAGGACTATAACTTTTCCAGTCCCTAGCAAAATGTCTAACAGAGCTCCATATCAATCCCTGCCTGGATCCCACATCTTGTGCTTCTTTTGCACTTTGCTTGGCATGTTATGACAGACTTGGCTGTCATGGCTGGCTGGGGAATTCTGGGAGTTGAAATCCACACATATCAAAGTTGCCAAGGTTGAGGAAGACTGCTCTAATCCATTGGGGCATCTGACAGATGGCTACCCAGCCTCTGTTTGAAGACCTGGTTTATATCAACCAAGCCTCTGTGATCTGCAAACCATGGTTTGTCACTGAGAGTGATGTAACTTCTTCAAGAAACCATGATCAAACATACTGTGCTTTAGTACAGTGTGTGTCTCCAAAGCGGCGGGCACTGAAAATTCCATCATCCACCAAGACCTGGCCAGCCTGTTCTATAAAACTCCTGTCCTGTCTCTATGGACAAATTAATGTTTATAGGTCCCACGGGTGCTGAAACACACTTGGAAACAGGGTGAGAAGAGGCTAAAGTGAGAGAAAGCGATGTGAAAAACAGCACTGTTTACACCCTGTGTAGTTCCCAAAACTGTTACACAAATTGCTTGCAGGGGGAGGAGCAAGGCAGTGGGGCTTCTAGTACAGACCCTCCCAACAGTCCTCCGGGTTCAGCAAATCATGGCCACCTAACTGTCCAAAAACTATAATTAAGGCTGCCCCCACGAGAGATAAACAGGGCATTCCCTTGAGTAAGAAGCAGCGCGAAATACACCTGCAGTCGGGCACCTATCCAATTCGTGAACTGCCCATGTTTGAAACTGCAATCGGGCATTGCCCCAAGTTTCCACCTGTGCCTGGAAGCCAGGGCTGTTTGGTCCTTCTGAGAATAAACCTACGCTGTGTTTGAATGACAAGCATCTTTTCCCTCCCATTGTGTTTGAAATTACAGGTAGTCCTCGCTTAACAACCATTTGTTTAGTGATGTTTGGACTTACGATGGTGCTGAAAAAAACAACTCACAACCAGTCTTCACACTTACAACCGTTGCAGCATCCCCACGGTCATGTGATCACAATTTGGGTACTTGGCAACCGATTCGCATTTATGGCCATCACAGCGTCCCATGGTCATGCGATCACCATTTTTCACCTTCCTGGCCGGCTTCCGGTAAGCAAAATCAATGGGGAATGATTTGCTTAACGGCCACATAATGACCGCTGCAAAAAATGTCATAAAATTGGGTCGGATTCGCTTTATGGCCGCTTCGCTTAGCAACTGATATTCCGTTCCCAATTATGGTGGTTAAGCGAGAACTACCTGTACAATTGGGGGGGGGCATTTTAGAGGGTCTCGGGGTCTGGGCTCTGCCCCTCAGGCTTGGGGCAGCCTAATCGTTCCAGAGGGGCCCCGTTGGTGCAATTCAAGGTCATCTCCTCCCTCCCCAATGCCCGGCGCCTGAAGGCAGGGCTCCCACCTCTCGCATCTCTTCTGCCAGCTGCTGCCGGAGCTCCTCCAGTTTCCGCAGCTCCTCCTGGCCACGCAGGAACCAGTGCCATGCGAGGGCCAGCTGGGTCTCCAGGGGGGAAGCAGCATCCCCTCCTCCTCCGGCCTCCCCTGGCTGCTGTTGGAGAGAAAAGCATCAGAAATCCAAGTCAGTCCACTCTGCAAGGAAGCCATCAGGGCTGAACAGCTGGGCCTGGAGCATTGGCGTAACATGGTTTGTGGCCTGGGCAAGCCATGGTTTGAACCCACCCTGGCTTAGTATGCTGGAAGCCAGGTCTTCTCAATGGTTTGTTCTTGTCCTTGTCGCTCTTCTTGGGATTACCCTTTTTTGCTTTGATTCAGTGCTGGATCAATCAGCTCAATTTGCTTTTGGTTTTTAAAATCCCGTCAGCCGCCCAGAGTCGCCCTGGCAAGGCGGGCAGTGTTGGAAATCAAATAAAAGGGGGCAACAGGCAAATCGATCTACCTCGCCCCCACTTGGCACTGCCAACGGCTGGGGAAGATGGAAGTTGCAGTCCAATTCATCAAGAAGTCCATCCACCTCTGTATCATCCGTGCGTGCGTGCATATGCCCACACACAGATACGTTTTTATTTTATTTATCCCATTTGTATGCCTCCTGACTCCCAAATTTTGGCTTTTTCGTTTCTTCTTTTTCCTTTAGCTACTTTTCTACACATATTAACCCCCCACTATATATATATTCCACACACACACACACATTTAAGTTGCTTTTTTTGTATTCGATGTTTTCAGCTTCGTTAGCCACCCATTGCGAAGTGGAATAAAATAAATAAATAAGCCATTATTTCTAGCCGTGTTTAAGGAAAAAAACGCTGGTGAGTCCTGAGTGGAGCCGCCCCGGACAGACCCTGCCTACCTTGGCGAGCCAACCCTCCCCAAGGGGCCTCGTCGCAGGAGCCACAAAGCGCCCGCGCCGGGACCCCAAGAGGAGCCTCCCCGGGAAGGAGCAGTCTACCTCTCCAGCGCCCGCCGCGTCCAGGCCTCCCGCTTCCCGCCGAAGGCTGCTGCAACCCGGGCCGCCGCCGCCGCCGCCCTGCCCGGCCCCCGCACTCACCGGCCGGCCTTTCTCCATGCGGGATCGGCAGCGCCGCCCCGGCCCGGGAGGGACGCAGCCCGAGGCAAGGCCGCGAAACCATGGCAACGCGGCCCGAGCGCGCGGAGACCCTCCCGGGATCCCTAGCAACAGGCCGCGCCCCTTTAAAGAACCCGCTTCGGATTCCTCCCGATCTCCTTCCAGCCTGCCTCCTGACGACGGGGCTTAGCTACAGCAACGGGGGGCTTGCCCCCGAAAGGGCCCGAGGCCGCTCTTCGATCACGTGAAGCCCACCCCACCGCAGTCCACGCCTGGAAAGGGAGCAAGAGGACGAAACCCAAGCCTTGAAACCCGGTTTACAAATGCAGCACAAGATGCTTAAAAGCATTATCAACCGAATTCACACAGGGGTGAAAACCCACTCCTTTACATCTGCACCCTGCAGTGCTCCATCCCATGCAGCCTCTTTCCTAAAGGTGCAAACCAGGTGTCATGCTCCGGCATCCCAGGGATTCCCCACAGTGCTGAGGTAGGAAAATTCTTCCCCAGGAAGAGCACCGAAGGCCTGTCCAGTGCCAGGCTGTGTGAAGGGCAGTGGAATGAATGAATGGCTTCATGTGTTGCACCAAGGTAACAGGCTGCTTTAACCCTTCTTTACAAAACAAGCCATCATAACGTGGTACGCATGTACGGCTAAGCCCAAAATCCATGTTTATGAACAAAGTACTGCTTGGCATGTGCTAAGCCAAAGATGCACCGGACAAGCTAGAACAGCGCATACAATTTCTTTGCAGAGCACAGTACAGTTTCAGAGTTCTGCTTTTCTGGTTTATAATTCCAAAGCCCCTGAGATGTCCTCCAATCCCACCCTGGCCGTTTTCGTGCCCTTCCTCAAGCATCAGATTTCTTTTCCAGGTGAATTTTAAAACTCGATTAAAGAAGCTTCACAGGTATGCGGTTTGCAAAGGCAGGGCCACAGTTTTTACAGCTGGGTTCTTATTAACAGACAAATCAAAACATGGCTTGCTTCTGTAGGGCTTCACATGTCATGAAAGCATAGCCAGGTGTTTCGGCGAACCATCTTAAGTATAGCCAAGCAGGTTGTGTGAACACAGTAGACAATTCCCATTTCCTAAGGCATTTAGGTGATGGAAGATTTTAGCCATCTAAGAAGCCACACAGTCTGGCTCAGCGTGATGGCTACAAATCATCCTTGTCTCAAGTCTTTCCCAAATCAACAAGCCAATCTCAAGCACAACTTCACAGACTGGTTTCCCAGGAGAGTAACTAACTAGGAATACCAGGTCAAAAATAACATTTGACATTTTTCTTGCTGAAGAACAGGGAAACATATAACTTCATGGTCCATGGAAAGGCCAGATGGACACATTCCAGAACAAAGAGAGAACACTGGAACATTACTGAACCATGGAGTTTGGTACAAATTCCAATTGATCCTAGTTACATCACCAGGT
Source organism: Candoia aspera (assembly GCF_035149785.1). NCBI lineage: Eukaryota > Metazoa > Chordata > Lepidosauria > Squamata > Candoiidae > Candoia > Candoia aspera. Next base: position 116,179 of record NC_086170.1, read on the forward strand.
AACCCTAACCCTATCATGCCCAAGGGCAAGTCAACAAGCCACGTACCAGCTCACTGGCCCAGAAACTACATTATTTTGTACAAACTGGCTTGTTTCAAGATGGAATAAGATTTGGGAATTAACTAGAACACATTTAAATTCTCCTGAGTAATTTTTTTTACCAAGGCAGCAGAAAGTCAGAGAGATTGCTGTCTGCCTGTTCACTAAAACAAACAACTGTAATTGCACGCACCAGGACAAGCCATGACTTGGAATGTTCCTGTTATTTACCTATTTCCACAAATGAGCAGCAAACATGTTTGAAGATGTGCAAAGAAATCACCCCTTTGACCCCAGTTAAGGGACCTCTGTTAACTGGTAACAGAAGCATTCCAGTTTTACCACCACCACCACCACCACCACCTCCTGGCTGTTCTTAAGTTTGGATTTGAGAACTTGGAGAAGTCACTTTTATCCACTGGCGGTTATTTTTCCATAAAAGCCCTGTGCTGAGATTCTAGGTGGCTGACAATCTTTTCCTCAATCTCAATGCCTTGGGCGATTTCCTCTTCTGAAAGTGAGAGTGGGGTTTCCAAGTCCTTAGTGACCACAATCACGGAGGTTCTTCTTGAGTCCAGTGCGTTGGCAATTACTACCTGGTGGTGGTATTTCTCCAGAGCCTGTCTTGCTTTCTCAACCAGAATCGAAGCATCGGTTTCCAACTTGAAGGAAATCACAAATGCTTCTGGGGCCCATTCCTTAACCAGAGGAGAGAGCATCTTGGGTACCATCTTCATTGTTATCTGCAACAAGGGAAGCAGAGAGAATTTAGCAAAAGACACAAGCGTCTTCAACACAGAGAAGGAACAACAGTGATGCTAATGGCCCCCTCTTTCTCTTCCTTCCACTTTCTTGAAGTGCCACAGCCCAATTCATCTTCTTTAGCCCTCCGGCAGGATAGCTAATAATTTCAAGAGTCGTAATTGCCAACTGCATACACAGAAACGGTAACCTATTTCACAACATTCGCACAAACCATCCTCTCTGCTGGCTCTTTGCTATTTTTGGAAAAGTTTTTCTGCTCAGCAGCTTTCACAAGGTGAGCCAGAAAACCATCATCACTCTTTCACACACTACACAGCACAAAAATCCAGGGCCAAAACGTTCTGCCACATTTTTCAAATCTGGATATAAGCTGAAATCCCCAAACACTGCAGTTCAATAAATGACAACTTCTCCCTTTTTTGCTTCACAGAAGTAAAATGTACCTCTGCCTTATAAAAGGACCATGATTTTGGCAAGTAAAGATGACGGCTCTCTATAGCATGCCTATGTCCCATTAAAAAAAATGGCTGAGCAGGGAGGCCAGCAGAACTCCAGGGAAGTGTCTGAGGGCACTGACCCCTATGGTAGGCCGTGGAAAGTCCTTCCTCAACAGGTATTCAGCCTTCCCTGGAGATTCCCACAGTTACACCATTTTCAGAGCTGAGCCTCAGAGCAAAGAAATGCAGCCTGCATGGTGCCACCTGTTCTGGCCTCTCTTTAGATCTGCTCCTTGCCCTCTCAGCAGATTCTCCTGCTTCTCTGTCTCAGAACTGCTGCCCTTCTGAAGGACACCCCGCCCCATCTCCCCTTACCTGGAGGGGCCCATCAGATGACTGGATTTTATGTTCGGGCATCTCTGAAGGGGGGATGTAGAAATCAGACACAGCAGCTGCCAAGAAGAACATGGCACTGGAACCTGATGGGGGTCGAGAGGATGAAAAACAGGGGGATGATGCTTGTCAGAGCAAGGACACCTGCAATTCCCTCCCCCCAAAATAAAGCTGTAAAAGCAAAGCCACTTTGCCTTCTGGCAATTCTAAACTTTAATAACAACTTACTAAATTTATATGCCGCCCAACTCCGAGTGACACTTTCAGCCTCCTACTGGCCTTGGGCTGTGACTGTCCAAGCCGCTATTATTAGATTTCTATCCTGCCTTTTTTCTTTCTTTCTATCCATCTCTCTATCTATCTCCAGCTGGCAAACATACCTCATACTCCTCCCTCCTATCTTCCCCACGACAATAATCCTGTGAGGTGGGTTGGGCTGTGTTTGGGTTGAGAGAGACCAGCCCAAAGTCACCCAGCCAGCTTTCTGCATATAATGTATTTGCACATACTGTAACAGCCTGTCTGTGCATGTACTGTCTGCATGTATATATTGGCCTGTGTTTGCATGAACTCTCTGTATGTAGATTGTTGTGTTTGCATGTCTGGCATTGACCTGTCTGTGCATGTACTGTTTGCGTGCGCTGCGCGGCGCTGCCATCGCGACCACCGAGCCTCCCCCGCCCGGCCCAGAGGGACCCCCGGCGGCAGCCTCACCGAGCGGGGCCAGGGCGCGGGCGGCGGCGCGCAGCAGGGCCAGGTACTCGGCCAGCCCAGCGAACTCGAGGGCCAGGAAGGCGCCCTCCTCGCGGGCGCGGCGGTAGGCGGCCAGCGCGGGCAGCAGGGCGGGCAGCGCCTCGGCGGCCACGCGCACGGCCCCGTCGTGCACGCGCAGCAGGTCCAGCAGCGCCGGGCCGGGCGGCGGCAGGCCGCGCGCCCAGGGAAAGGCGGAGCGCGCGCGGTGCAGGAAGCAAACGCCGTAGCCGGCGCGCGCCAGCCGCTCGGCCGAGGCCGCCCCGCGCCGTCCGCTGCTGAAGTTCTCCAGGAAGCGCACGGCGCGCGCCTCCAGCGGCACCTGCGTCCCGCCCGACGTCACCAGCACCACGCGCCGCCCGCGCGCCCGCTGCGCCTCCGCCCAGGCCCGCACGCGGCGCTCCGCCTCGGCCGCCGCGGCCTCCCGCTCCTCCATCGCCGCCGCCGCGCCCGGAAGGCCCGCCTCCCCGGCCGGGGTGGCCGCGCCGGAAGTGGCGTGCGGGGGCGGGCCCCTCGGCCTTCCCGCGGGGCGCCGACGCCGGAAGCCCCGCCCCTCCGCCGCCCGCCCTGGCAACCGCGCCCCTAGCAACGGCACGGCGGCCATGCAGACCGACTGGCTGGTGCCGCTCGCGCAGCCCCGCGGGCGGAAGCGGCGCTGCGAGCTCTGCCTGGGCACCGCCACGGTCCGCTGCGCCGGCTGCGGGGTCACCTACTACTGGTGAGTGGCCCGCAGGCGGGCGTCCGTCCGGTGCAGAGCCGCCGGGCGCAGAGCCCGGATCGGTGTACGCCCCTCAGCTGTATGCTGGCAATTTTAATTATAATATAGAGACGCACAGCTATGCAAGTTTATGTATGCGTATTAATTTATTGCCTAATATAATTTGCAAGGATAAGCGTATTTTTTCTCCCCATAGGCAAAATTTCCTTCCTTGGATGCCATGTCCAATGCATAAAATCGTCCATAATTACAAATTATTACAAATGATATATCTGTATACGCAGCATAGCAAGAGAGCTCTATACATCTATATATTAATTCATTGCCTAATACACTTGCAACCTACTAATAAAAAGTATTTTTTCTTCTCCATCTAGGCAGGGCTTCCTTTCTTGGAGTGCCACATTCAGTGCATAAAACCGTTTAGATTTACTTTTAAAAATTATGCCTAATAACATCTCCGGAGAGAGAGGCACAGATATAGGCATTTATATGTGCATTTTTATTCTATTTATTTATTAATCACATTCATGTAGCCGCCCATCTCACTAAAAGTGACTCTGGGCAGCGTACAACTATTGAATAAAACCACAAGATCCATAAAAACCATCATTACATAAATGTTTTAAAAAGGCAAACATTCTTTAAAAAAATTAAAATGTTTGTTTTATTGCCTAATAAATAATCAAATAATTATTATACTCCCTTTTGGGAGATGGGTGGTGATAAATTTGATAAGCAAATAAACAAACAAACAAACACAAATAATAAATAATAATTAAGAGAAACACAATGTGTGCATGTTGTGTTTTTCTGTTTTTTAACTTGGTAAGCCACCCAGAGTCACCGTGTGTGAGTTGGGCAGCCTTATAAATTTGTTTAATAAATAAATAATAATGGTTTTAACTGGGGGGCACCCGCCACGCTGCCCTGAGTCTGGTTTCCCCGTCTCCCTCTTGGCTGAGCCCTCTTAAAATTAATCTCTGCCTCAAAGAGGAAGAGGGGAGGTAGAAGGCCTGGCTGATGGGGAGCTTCCTTGCCTTTTGCCAGCGATGTGGACCACCAGACCGCCGACTGGATCAGCATCCACGAGAAAATATGCCAGCTGCTCATCCCACTGCGGACGGCGCCTCCCTTCTACAACTCAGACAAAGAAAGGAAGCTCGGAAAGGAGCAGAAGCGCAGCCGGGAGGTAGGCCAGGAGCTGGTCCAGAGAGACCGGCCAGCCCCTTTCCATGGCAGCACAATCTCTCCTAACAACACCGTTCTTCAGTTCGCACTGAAGATGTTGCCTAGTCTGGCAATGAAACGTCTGTAAGAAAACAAGGCTCAGAGAGCACCAAGGACTCCACACCATTCTTCCCACAGGCACAGGGCGAGGCTTCCTGATGCCCTATCCATCGCCGTTGTTGGGCCTGAACAGGTTTTGAATTTTCCTTTTCCTTATCGAGGCACGCCGGCCCGAGTCGGTCGCCCGTCTAGCTTTTCCCAGTAAAATAAATAAATAGTGTGTGTTTCTATAAATTTTACACTAATCTTCGTACTGCAGAGCCCCCCTTACTTGAGATACTTAGGAATGATTATAATGCTGCTCCTGCGAGCCCAAGCGATGCATTTCATGTGTTTAGAGCCAAACTCTCTCTGATATATTAGATATAGATCAATTATATCAAATACCACATCTAGTCCTCAAAACCTACTGGAGGAAAAAAACCCATCGGGTAACCTGTCGGTATTTTTCCACAGATATTCCTGGCTGGAGTGACGTATGATACGGCCCAGAATTTTTTGTCCGAGGGCAACCACGAAGATGCCATCCCGGCCGCCTTGCATTCTCTGAAATTCACCATCGGTATCTATGGCCCCAATTCGGTGGAACTGGTTCCCCGGTATCTTATTTTAGCCGAGACCAGCTTGGGTGAGCTTGCTTGGAGCGCTTTGAAAGAGCTGCAGGTTGCTTCCAAATGGGGAGAGGGGCTAGTAATGTCACTCTTGTTAGCCTTCACGAGTATTTGCTTCAGTGGAAAGATGGACTAAAACTCAGTTTAGTGAGAAGACCGCTAATTCAGACTAGGAATCACTTCCCCGTTGTTTTCTGAACTCAGCAGCGAATGTCGTTCCCAAAGTAGTCAATTGTTTCTCTGTGTGTTTGAAGTTTTTTACTACTCAGACATTCTGTCTCTGAGTGTGCCCAGATTCCTGAGGAACCACGCACTGGTTTCACTTGCGTAATGTGGCTGGGTTTTGTTGGTTTTCCCTCCTGCCAGGGCTTGGGCACCTCTCACAAAGTGAAGAGTATCTCTCCCAAGCACACTGGATCGTTCTGAAGAACACCAACTGCAGCAGCGACGTTCAGTCCAAGCTGCACCGCATCTTGGGGCTACTTCATGCCGCCAAAGGGAACTTTGATGACTCTTTGTACCACCTGGCCAACAATGTAAGGTTCAGTTCTGCACTTGGGGCAGGGTGGGCCTAACTCTCCCCCGCATAATCAGTGTGGGTCCTTCTCCCACGATGGGCGGCAGAGGCCATTCAGAAGGAGCAGCCACCATCGCAGGGACGAGGAGTCACGGCCAAAGCGAGGGGGAGCAGAAAAGGCAGACTCATTTCCTGGTTGATTAAAACCAGATTCAGAGGGACGGTAATCACTCCCTGTTAGGAAAATCCTTCCGTGCTTGCAAGGGCCGGGCTGAGTCCTGAATCAGCCATGATGTGAGTTTGCATAAGACGCATAGGATATTGAGGCCTGCATTCCCAACATGATTGGAATCTGAACTTGATTTGGGAACATCAGTTAAGCCCATGGACTGTAGCAATCTGGGAGCATCACCTGTTGCAGCACTGAATGAAATCAATCCCAAACAGACCAGGTGATGCTCAGCCCAACGTAAGGACTCTGTCTAGGACGGGACCCAAAGTCTTGGAAGTTTCCTCCAGAGCATGGCTGGGCCAAATATACTTTCTCCATCCTTCCATGGTTCCCCCCCTTCCCCCCTCTTTCCTACTGGCTTTCTGAAAGGTGGCCGTGTCTGCCTCTATCACCGATCACACCGACTGATTTAATTGCAGGTATATTTTGCCAGCTGCGCTTTTGGGACGACCAACAATATAGCGGTTTCAGGAGGCTACTTTCACATGGCCAATGTTTTCTTCCGCCAGAATAGGATGGATATTGCTGATTCCTTGTATTCTGAGGTTAGTAGATCCCGACCCGGCTGGGATTTTAGGTGCCGATGAGAATTAGTTCCCACGCAGTCGGCGAACAACAAGATGTGAACAAATCTGGCCACTTCAGCTATGAAGGGTGGATAGATCTGGCTCAGGAAGGGGGACAGATTATCAGGATGGGCTGGAACGCAGAACGCAAGGAGGTTTTTCTTCTTCCTGTGAATCAGGCCAGTTCTTGAATCCCTACAGTTGCTGAAATTCTTCTGGTTATGGCTTCCTAGCTTTTTTCAGTTGATGTATCTTATTCTGAGTGCTTGAATTTTCCTCTGAAGTTATCTTCATGGCTCCCATCCTGCTTGAGAGGTAATGCCTGGCTTCAGTAAGGAATGCAGCAACAACCTGGTAGTCTCTAGGTGCACTGGGCTACCTCCCCCAGAATTCCCACCACAAAATGTTGGGAATTCATTGCTTCATTTAGAATATCTGTGTGCTGCCCACTTCCTCAACGGCAAACACATGTGGATTGACATGTGATCAAGCACATGTGGAAGACATCAGGTTGGGGAAGGCTGACCCAGCAATGTTAGGGTCATGCCACCACCACCCTGATTAAATCAAAATTATTATTGTTGTTGTTGTTGTTATAGCTTCCGAGTCTTTCCTCCCCAGGTGGTCAATATCTGGTATGATCACTTCAACCACCTGATTGACATCCAGTACCAGAAACTCATAACTCCTGCAGAAATTGACCTGCTGTCTGAAGAAGAAGGGACAGAGGAAGAGATCCTGGGTAAGGAAGCGTCCCTTGAGGCAGACTCCCAGAGCCAGCCTTCCCCAGATGGGTCAGGATCACATCTGGCTCGCATTCGGTTGAGAAGGCTGTGCTCTGTATTTATCTGAAGCGTTTGTGCCCTGCTCTCAGACACAATCATAGGGAAAAAAGAGTCCCTGCCTTTCACCTTTACAGCCTAAAAGGACACAACGTGGAAGGAAAGGGAGTTGAGGAGGGAAAGCCAACGCAGGGGAAGGAATTCTGGCCAGCTGTGATGGAAGAGGGCTGCTCCACTCAGAAGGCTGGTTGCAAAGCAGTAGCAGATCCAATGAAATGTCTTTCTCTCCTCTCCATTGCCAAGGCTCAGCATGGGCTGTTACCATTGACAATAGCCCCCTGACAGTTAGGATTAGCACTGTCTCCTCTGTGAGAGAAAAATGGGAATGCCTCTTCTAAGATGGCCGCTTGGGCCTGGGAATGCCTCTTCTGAAAGCAAAGAGTGCTTTCTTATTTCTTTGGCTTTATTCCCATCTAGATTTATCTTACATTCCCAGCGTGACCCTTGCTGCCTCTTTCTCACAACATCGTCAGGAGGGTCTGGTAAGTCCTTCACAACCATTTCCATCACTGGCCACTCCCTTCCTCTTCCAGACGAAAAGCAACAGGGTGAAGCAACCCAGATGCTGAACCCCATCTTGGAACTCCGAGAACAGTCTCCCAAGCCACAGCTGGAGAAGATGGCCAAAGTGTTCCACACCTTGGCCATGTTCCATTATTTGATCCATGATCTGCCGAAGGCAAGTTAAAGAACATGGTTTCTGTAGAGGGCATTGGGAACTGCCCTGGAGGACAGGAGGAAGAGCCGCTACCAAGGCAATGGTCAGATATGGGGGGGCTTGAGCTGGGCCAAGAAAGTAACGTGAGAAAAACCTCTCAGATCAGCCCCTCCCTAGTCCACCTGAAGAGGGAGGGAGGGAGGGGAAAGCTCATTCAGACTTGCAAGGCTCTGTTACCATAAAACATTGGTTTCTTAGTCTGGTCTGCATTGTAGGGCTGAGGGTCCCTGAACTAACCCAGACCGCCTAGGAAGCTGCCAGGGCAGATCCAAGAGGGAAGTCCTTTCTGTTGGCCCCTGGGCCTGAAGCAAGGGTCCTGCCTTTCTCCTGGGCCCCTTTCCCTACGTCTTTCCGCTTCCCCATCGCGGGCAGCAGCAGCCACACCACCAGTGTGCTGACAGTCCAGCTGAGCCCAGACCGGCCCACGCTTTTCTCATTGCCTGGAGAAAACGGGCTCAACGGATCAGAGCCGCATCTGCTGGCTTCAGCCACACCTGACCTTCCCTGAGCAGAGCTTGTCTGCAGAGGGCGACTCAGTTTAGGTAACTGCGCTCTTCCAGCAGCCAGGGAAATAAAGCCTGCATTCTGTGGGTCCCGCCTCCTTCGTAACATTTGCCGGGTTAGAACCACCCCGCTTAGGAGAAGCCCTCTGGGGCAGAAACTCACATGGCTCGCATACGTTTAGTGAACACTTAACCTTCCATAAAGGGGGCCCTGGGCATCCTGGAAGTGGATGTGACTGGACTTGAGTCAGAGCGTTTCATGCTGAAGCGTTTTGCTACCGTTTCCAGTGGCTGGGCTTCATGTTAAAGAGGCCAAGCCAGGATCCGCCACAGTGTGAGGAATGAAGCCTCGCGTTGCTCTAATGCACCCGAACGGGCCTTGCCCAAATCAAGCTTTTATAATAACCTCTCAATTTCATCCCCCTGCCTTCTGCAAAGGGCTTGATTTTACTTAACCCTCTTCCCGCCGTGCCTCATTTCAGGCTGACGAGTTTGTGATGAAAGTTCTCCAGGCAAGCAAGCATCTGCCCGGACACGACCTGGACGACTCTCTCTACCACTTGGTGAAACTGATCAAATCCAAAGTAGCCTATGAAAAATAGAGAGGTGGCTTTTCCAGGGAGGAAGGAGCCTCCGGCTGTGACTCGCCCCCATCTTGTTTTGCGACGTGTCTTTCCAGTTTTAATGAAATGAGTCTGTCTTACGTCTTTGTGGAACCCTAAAGACCAGCAAGGCCTTTTCTTCCTTTTCTACCCAACCTCGCACGCCTTCATCAGGAGACAAAGTCTGGGTCACAACATAGTGTCGCGGGTGGGGGAGCAGGTAGGTCCCCAGCCACTCGGTTGACCTGTTGGGCAGAGCCCAGGCCTGTTTAGCTGTACTTTGTTGGAGAAGGGCAACCGGCTGCGTCTGCCCAGCTCAGTAAATCATAAACCAGGGTTTCCGTGGCTGAACACCGAGGTGGATCAGGAAGCGCTCAGTTTTCAAAGCATAAAAAGTTAGTTCTGCATTATTCTGCTTGGGCCAGGCCCCTCCTTGACGCCTCCGCCCATTCCTTGGTACTATACTTTAAGGGCGTTCGAAGGAAACTGGAAGGGCGATGAGGAGGATTCGGGGGATAGAAACTTAAGCCCTGTGAAGGGGGATTAAAGGAGCTGGAAATGTAGACCCTTGGGTAGAGAAGAATGAGGGGGATGTGGGAGCAATTTCTGGAGAGGGCTTGCTATTGTCCCAAAGAGCAGGACCTGACACACTCTGGTCTGAGATCAGGATTGCAGCCTGAGAGCAATCGAAAGCGTTGATACATCCGCAAGGGTGTTTTACGCTGGATTGCAGCTCTGCGTGGGGAGGTGGGCTGTTGGTTTAATGGACAGTTTGGCTGCAGGGGGTGTCTGTTACTCCTCACGGTCTGTTAAATCCCAGTTCATCTTGTTCACGTAAATTGTGCCACTGGCATTTTTTACACTGGTCCTCAGATGACAGAATCGGGTGGAGCTGACGGTTGTGCCCCTGATTTCTGGTCCTACTCGGAAGGATTCTTCCCCAGCATCACCACTACATTCCCCAAGTCTCCTAGAAGTGGCTGGTTTTCTAAACTTCCTTTTAAGCAGTGGGACCACCGCACCTTCCTCTCTTCAGAGGGCTGACCTGCTCTGTTTGTAGCATTCTTGAGGACTTCCTTCCCCTCTCCCCAGGCATCCCAAACGGCTCTCAAATGGCCAAGACTGCAGCCTCCCTCAGGGGTGTGGCATTCAGTTCCCAAAATCCTCCCAGGGGCCACTGCTGACTGGGGGATTCTAGGAGCTGAAGGCTTGTCATCTGCTCGGTGCCCAGACCAGGAAGGAAAAGCAAATGTAAAAGGGTGAGCTGAGAATTCTTTGGAAAATATCACAGCAGTGAGAGAAGTTGGGTTGACAGGCCTTTGGCCAATGATTCCCTCCCTCCCTCCCCTTCCCAGAATTCTCTGCCCAAGCGGAAGCAACCTTGCAGAACACAATCCTAGGATTTGTTTTATTTATTTGATCCACAGAAACGTCTTTCTGTGTTTCCTTCCCCCCTCCTCCTGTTGGCACTTCAGAAAGGAGCTCGCCCTCGACATCACACAGTACACAGCAAACACAAAGCTAACATTAAAAAAAAATCCTAAAAACGAAATTATTTTATTGAATTCAAGTGCAGTTGTGTGTATGCCTTCAGTTTACAGACAGACAAATAAATAAAATATATATATATATATATATTATTAAATAGATGCGTTTAATTGTGTTGCCTCAGAATTTTTATTTTTACTTTTTTGCAAACCTGTTCTACCAAACACAACCTGGAAGGGCTTCTTAATCAGGGTGGCTGACTATAGTAAAGAAACTCTAAAATATCAGTGCAACAGGTTCTGCTACAGTGCGGGTGAGATAATCTATATAAAAAATAAGTTTATCATAGTCAAATACAGACCTTTCAGTTGCTAGAGAAACTAGAACTATTCAAGAATGAACTTGTCTATCGGAAACAATGCCATAACTTAGTGCACTGTTAACGTGAAACAAGAACAAAACGGACAAAAAAAAATACATCGTAATATAAATATTTTCCAGTCTAGACACAAAGCAGGAAAAGGTGTGCAGCCATTCTCGCTTTTGGGGCGGTGGGATGGAGCGTTGAGTGAGTCCAGGTTGTCAAGGGTTGCCAGAAAGTCGCCCCACCCCAACGATATGGGTTCTCTTTCAGGGTGGGGGCGAGGAGGGTGCAGGAAAAAAGCCTTGTTAGCTGAGATTTGGGGGGTGGGGGTCGTTCTTGCCCCAGTGCATAATTTCTGGAGCTGTTTCTGCTGGCTTTCGAAAAGAATCTGTCCATTCCCAGGGCAGGGAGATCGCAGCCCTGTTCTCTTCAGAGGCAGCCAGTCGGGACCCTCTTCCGCCAAGGCTGGGAAACGTCCTTTTTGGAATCCCGGACTACACGCCCTTGACCCCACAGAGTCCGAAGATCAACCCCGCTCTGGCAGGAATGCGGGTGGAAGCCTTCCTGATGGGGAGGAACCGGCCCTTTTCCCTCACTCATTTCCTCCCCATCAGGGGGAACCGAGAGCAGGAAGACGGCTGTGGGCCACAGCCCGACCCAGCCACTCCGGCAAGGATGGAGGCTCTAAAGCGAGGGGTCTCTGGAACTCTGGTCGCAAGGCACCCATTGCACATCAAGCTTTTGAAACTGGGCCTGGGGGCGTCTGTAGCACCCTCTGCCTTCAGCGATTTGGAGCGGGGGTGTCTCATCAGAGAAACATCCAGATCTGTCCCCCTCCAGGCCAGAGAAAGCAATTGCCCATGCCAATTGTTCACAGCCCCAGATTTTGGAAACTGCAGCCCCAAGTGGCCAACCCAGCTCAATTCTTTTATCAGCTCCCTTGGACCACCAAGCCCATTTTCTCCCCAGGACCCTCTTGCTCTGGAGTGACCAGAGTAGACTGTCACACTGAAGGAAGGGGCAGCTGGGAAGGGGCTGAGCCTTGGCAACCAGGTTTTCATGATCAAGAACTTAGTCCTGCCAAAAAAAGAGGCCTCTATTGACCTTTGGACAATACCTTTGTAAGGTGGGGAGAAGAACCAATGGTTCCCCCCCCCCCACAGGAGGTTTAAAATCTTGTTTTTGCGATGCACTTTCTCACTCCCCCCACCCACCCACCCACATTTAAAAATACCACACCGTTCCTTTTAGGACACAATTGCAACTCATCAAAGGAAACCTCTGCCTTTGCTTCATTCATTCTTCTCCCCAACTCTTAAACACTGGCCTCAGAAACCACATAATTGCCCCTTCAAATCCAGTCCACATTCATTTTAGACACACTGCTTTAAATTTCCCCTACCCGTATTTAACTGGCTTTTAATGGTTTTGAATGTTTGCCTCCAGCAATGCAAGGTTTTCGGGGAAGGGGAGATTTCTGCTTTTTCTCCTTTATAAAACAAAGAGGAAAAAAAAATTAGAGGAAGGGTGAAGAAGTGCTATCTTCTCAAGGACGTGGCTTGGCCGTGAAGAGTAACCATTGCTTCTGAATGTTGACACCATTGAAATCCTGGACTTGAAACCAGCTAACTGTTCCTAAGGAGCTAAGAGTTGGGTTCGTCATCCAGAAACCAGGCTCTGGAGCTGGAATCAGGACCCAAACACCTTCTTTGCCTCAGACCTGGCTTTGCTACAAGCTTATGGAGGACAGGCAGGAAAGGAGCAACGCAAAGGAGAAACCTGCCCGACTCCATAGCTTAGACTTGGGAGTCAGCACCCAAGCTGTGGAACTCATCTGGCGTCTTGTCACTATGGGCAGCACTCCCCTGGCGGAACTCGGAGGCAATCTCGTCAAAGGTTCGGCCCTTTGTCTCAGGCACCTTGAAGTAGGTGAAGATGAAGAAGAGGATAAGCAAGACGAAGAAAATGATGAAGACGTAGGCCCCACAAAGGTCCTGTAAGGAAGAGGAAGGGATGTCATTGCTCTGCTCGGTGCAGCCTACAAGCCAGATGGGTGTTAGCTAAGGACGATGCACTCCACCACCGCCCAGCCAAGCCGGTTGGGCAGACAACCTTCTCTGAGAGCCAAGGAGGTGGCGTGTTGGGGGCAGACATCTCTCTCAACCAAGAAGTCCCAGGTTCCCTGATATTCCCCATTAAAAGAAGCGGCCATCTTTTCAGGAAGCCCTTTTAATGTGCCCACCCTCACATCTCCGCTGGCTTCCAAAGTCCCCGTTTTGAAAGAGGTGAAAACTTAATTTTCAGAATTTTCTAAATATCAGGGCTTTGTAGGCAGTAGGGAAATAACTATTTTGATGCTTCCTGTCCCTTGAGAAGAGTCAGGAATCTTATTGCAACAACTTAGCACTCATGTGGGGAGGCTCCCTTGGGGTGAAAAGCACCCCCACACATTAGACCCTCACTTTATTATACCCTGCTCTCATCCCTACGTTTGCTGTTCTTCCCTGATCAGTTTTCCACCTCCCAACAGGCTCTTCTGTTGCTTTTTCCCAAAGCAGCCACTGCCTTCCTGAAGAGCAGCAGAGATGGCAGTTGGGTACCTAGAGTGTCTGACTTTCAGAGTAAACAAAAGTAGTTGGTCTATCCAGCCATCTCAGTGGTTCTAGTTCCCTCAGGAAGGATGGAGTTATAATGGGGAGGCAACAAGTAAAACTGAGAAGATCCCAAGCCAGTTTAAGCACTGGTGTGCTCCTAAAGAGAAGCAGCAGCATGTCAAAATGTCCAAGCGCTTCTTGGTTGCTTTGCACAGATCAGCCCCTGGAAACTAATTTTATACATGAAGCCCATCGCGGATGCTGGTGCTGAAAACAGCTTATCTCACCTCGGAGAGCCACACTTACCGCCACGTATTGAAAGCCCATCCCTATGATGAAGTTGGAGGTCCAGTTGGACAGCCCCGCAACGGCAATGGCAGCAGGACGTGGGCCTTGGCTGAACAACTCTGCCACAATGAACCAGGGAATAGGTCCCGGGCCGATTTCGAAAAATGCCACAAAGCCAAGGATAGCAACAATGCTGAGATACGACAACCACGGCACTTGATTCTAGCAGGGGAAGAAAAATTGACCTTTAATTGGGTTTCCCATTACTGTCGGTAGCATTTTTCAGCTTATTTTTTTCTCACCCCCACCCCAAAAATTGCACTAGCTTCTTCGCTTCTCTTTTTTTCCCAAAAGAATTCTTTTTTTCCCCTAAGAATCATAGTAATTCAAACTGAATATGGAAGTTTGGAGAAAAATCAACAGGACATTTGATCCAACAGCCTGCTGTTGAGGAGGAGAGCCTGAACTTTCCAGGTGGGTTGGACTTTACTTCCCATAATTTCTTCCCAGCACGTGGCAAGGGTAAACTGTGCCAAGAACAGGACTTATGGAACGGTTAGGCTGTCAGTGGAAAAGACAGGGGCCCTCCTCGCTCCTCATCTGTGGTCATCCCGTGTGACCTGTGATGGAACGGTGTTTGCCACTCACTCACCAGTAGCGCCAGGGCAATGGTCATGAGAAATGCACATACGGCCATTCCCATAAGTCCAACCAGGTGCAGCGTCCTTCGACCAGCCCGCTCCACCACGAACAACTGCAGAGCGGGAACAATGGAGGTATGAATTCATCAGCATGGGAAACATGGAAGCTCCTCCTCAAAATAACCCAATAGCTTTGGGGAGACCACCCAGAGATGGTGATTCTGGGTGAGTTCCTTGATCTTGCCACGTATGAATCAGCCTCCCCAGCAGGAGGAAGAGGCAGTTGATTCGGAGTGACATTTATTCATAGGCCAAATTACACCCTGCAGGACTAGTACCCCTCTGCAGCACATCTGGACAGTAACTGAACATCTCCCACTTTGGCTCCAAACACTGCTGCACTGCCTGCTCCGAACACCACGCATTTTTTTGAACCCCAAAAAGGTTTTGAACCCCAAGAGAGGGGCTCCCCAAGGCTGCCTAGCAACCCTATTATAATACCTATTGCTACAGCCCCTTCCTCCTGTTTCCAAGTCCAGCCCTGCCCTCTCCCCAGCCAGAAAGCCCATCAGGCCCTCCCTCACCGAGACAACGGTAAAGGCTGTGTTGACAACACCAGCCCCAATCGTGGCGTAGACAGGCTTCTGCACTCCGGCTCTTCGAAAGATGTCTGTTGAGTAGTAGAAGACCTTGGGGAGGGAGAGAAAGAGGACAGCGTCAACACCATTACGCCCTAAGAGCACCCAGCAGCATCGCTGGGATGTCGGCAGAGAAGCAAAGGGCTACGACCCTCTCTAGACGTCGCAAGGAACCCATCGTCCTACTCAGTGGGGTTGGTAGGACTGCAGAACCAGCGCAACCCAAAAGTTCCACCTCAGTTTCTCGCCAACCCCGTACGTACCGCGTTGATCCCCGAGAGTTGCTGGGAGAGCTGCAGTACGATGGCAATCAAGAGGGGCTGGCGGTACACCGGGGAGCGGAAAAGCTCCAAAATGGTGACCTTCTTCTCCTGCAACATTTGCCGGCTCTCCTCTTTCATCTCCTGAAGGTCCCTGCTGACATCGGTCGTCCCTCGGAGCTTCTTTAGGACTGGAGAGGAAAAGGGTGGCCCATGAACCAGACTCCCAGCACACCAGTTGGGCTCCTGGTCCTCAGAACCTGGCTTCCTCGCTCGCCATGGGAAGGGGCCTTTCAGGGGCGGGTGTAGAGAGTCAGAAAGGTGGCCTTGATGGAGACGCGCAGGAGCCATTGCCTAGGCTCGAGGGGCTGAAGCATTTTTTAAAGCCCAGAACAGCCAGATAACATTGGGAAGTGGATCAGGCAGACACTTCCCTAACTCAGTGGAGCATAAGAAGCGCGAGGAGGTTCAGCACGATCAGACCTGCAAGATTCAGTTACTGTAGCTGATCTCAATTAAAGCACTTCCAGCTTTCCTGTGGAGTTGATTTCCTGGCCTGGTCTACCTGTGGGGGCTCACAAGTTCCCTCAACCATGTTCCATCTCAACAGCGTGTCTTTTTCTCCTGGGACAAGTCCTGCTTCCAGATGTTCAGGGGGTTGCACTAAAGCTCCCTCTAAATATGCCAGCTGGCTCCTGACATTCCTGAAGTGGCTTCTAAAATATTCCCTGGAAAAAACCCCTACAAGGGAGGAGGAGACTGTTTCCGACTCTGCTGATATGGACCTGAGAAAAGCCCAAGTAGCACTTGCTGATAAAGTCAGACCAAGGTACCATACTCTGCTCTGGGACTATTTTAAGGGATGGGAGGCTAGAGAACCAGCACGGCCAATGAAGAAGATGCCGGCGATTGAATAGGCTCCCCCGAATTCACTGGGGCTTCCTTTGGGGCAGGCTTATATCAGGACGTGCTAGCCTTAAGTGACCACTGGCTGACCAGACCAGAACACCTCGGATGAGCCAGTCTGGTCTGTTAGCCCCAGCCAGGAGCCCTGGAGAAGCTGGATTTATTCTGTGTAAGCAAAGAGCTCCACCACGGATAAACGAAGGCCCTGGCGTGCTGTAGCTAAGGGATAGGCAACATGGACACCAGTACCCCAGCATCTTTGTCTCCTCTTTTCCTCCAACTTTTTTTTTTTTAAAGAACTAAGAAATAAGAAGCTGGTGTGGGGCAAAACGTACGTGGCAACTTGGCTGTGCTCTGTTGGGGGAATGGACATGTCTCCCAGAGCGGTCCTTCGGAGGTTGCCCTCGTGCCCTCCATCTTCCCCATGTGAAGGGTGACTGGCCCCACCGTTGCTGCCCAACCATCTGAGGGATCAAGCTGGCCATCCTGGCTGGTGGCCGCATCTTACCATTCTTGGCTTTGTTCTCCTCGTTGAGGTTAATGAGAAGGAAGCGGGGGCTTTCAGGAGCAAAAGGCAGCAGGACGCATTGAACCAAGGAAGGGATGAAGGTGAACCCCAGCAAAAAGGGCCAGAGCGTCTCGGTCCCCATGATCAGATTGATGCCAAAGATCTGTGAAAAAGGCACAGCGGAGAGTTGCGAAGGTGAGAAGCCAAGTCTAGGAAGCATACAGACCCCTCGGGCGATCCCTGAATCCCTTGTCTGTCAAAAACCAGGAGGAATCTGGTAGCACCAAGGCATTTTACTAAAAGGCACCAGCTTTCCGCTCACTTCATCCGATGCGTGGTCAGACTATCTACGGTTTAAGCTGGGCTGGGGGAGGATGACCCTCTGGGCCTTCCATAAGACTTCCTCCTCCTGATGTTTCGCTACTGCAGGTCAACATTCCTCCCACACCGTATTTTGTGTGTGGGCTTGTTTGTGCAAAAAGCCAAGAGACCACTCCTGGATTCTTCCAGACAAGGCCAGGGAAGAGAGTGGCTTTGTGTCCGGGGAACTAAGATTGGCGGGCAACACATTTCAAACTTGAAATCCAAATCAAGGTTGGGACGTGCTGCTTCAGCCCCTTTGGAAGGGTTCTGCGCTCCAAACGGCCGTTTTCAGCTCGACGCACTTTACAGGTGGCTAAAACGACCCGTCTCGTCGTTGGAATAAGTGTTTCGAACTCGAACGCTTTTGACGTATGAGTATGAGCCACACTTGAATTGTGGCGATTTCACTTTGCACCGCTCAGATCTTCAGTCAAGATCTGCAGGAGACACAACGCGGCACCCCTGTGGCCCTTTCAGGTCCTTCCTTCCCCCGAGAACCTCTCACCTGCGCGATCAGGATCCCGACGACGACCCCAAGCTGGTGGAGTGTCCCTAAGGCCCCCCGAAGAGCCGTGGGGGACACTTCCCCCACGTACATGGGCACAAAGCCTGTGCTGAGGCCAGAGTAGATCCCCACGACGAAGCGGCCAAGGATCAGCATCTCAAAAGACCCGGCCATCTTGGAGAAGCCCATCAGGATGGCAGCGATAAACGCCAGGGAGTTGGACATCAACATGGAGTTCCGCCTGGGAAGAGGACGGCGGCTGTCAACGCACCAGGCAGGATCGGGGGAAAGGAGCAAGGAGGCCGACCCCCAACGCACTTTCAGCTGTTCCCAGTTTTTCTTTGACCACAGCAGAGGACCTGCTCTGCAGAGGGCTGGCAAATGGCCCGCCCGACCCTTTTCAACTTCCCCAGATTTTTATCACTTATTTCCATTATATCTGGGGACTCTCTAAATAACATCCTGAGCCCCCTCTCCCCCCACATACAAGGACACCATCCCATTCAGCAGCTCCACTTTGCCACCCAAAATGCTTTCCAAAGTTTTATTCCCCCCCACCCCCCGCAGCCACCATGGAAAAGGGTGCCGAATCTGCTTCTACAGACACTTCTGTAGGACCAATTTATCTAAAATGGACATCAGGGATTGAAAACCACTATTGCTCTCCTCCCTAAATGGCATCCATGGACCTTCCACGTGAAGTATTTTTACTTCCACTGTTGTTTTTTTTACAAAGCCCTAAATCCTGAGAAATTGCCAGATGTGGTGCATAGAAAAGATCTTCTTGGAGAGCCTTTGACTTACCGTCCAAAGCGGTTGACGAAGAGCCCAACTGAGAATGACCCGAGCATCCCACCAACCGAGAAAATGGACACCGAGAGAGACCAGAGAGTGACAAGAGTGCCCGGGGTGATGTACTTCTCGTATCGGTTGAACCATGTTTGGTTGTAAAATTCTTCTATCACCTGTAAAGAGAAGAAAGAACCCAATAGACTGAAATGGGAAGTGTTCCACCCCCATAATATGCTTTGACCAGTCAGATCTCCTTACAGAGGATTCTGCTGACACATGACCAGGCCAAAGATGGCCCCTGAGGATCTTCTTCCCTAGAAGGTGCCTGATGTCCCAAGATACTGGAACCCCCCTGAGATCTCTCACTCTTCAAGATTAGCTTACTCATTAAGACGCTGAGCCACAAACAAGCCAGCCACATTTTAAACTGTTGTGTGATTCAGCCTAGGTAATTCACGTATGGCTTAGGAAGTTGCGCAACACCCCCAAAGCTGGTCCGAGTCAAGCAGGCTCCAGGCAAGTGTGCGCATGAAGACACAGGTAGAAGCCAGCCTTGCATGCAGAAGACTTATCATCCAGCATCTCCAGCAGGGTGGAAGATCTCAGCCTTGAAGCCCAGGACAGTCTACGCCACCAACACAAGGCCCACAAAAGTCCAGGTTATCACTAGATTGCAGCAAAGTGACAAAGAAAACTCTGGGCTGTCCTCTCACCAACATCCAGCATGTCCCTTTGATATCAAGTTGCAGCTTGTGCTCTTACTGAAGTCATTAGTTCATTCAGGACAAAATAAACTGGGCTGGAAGCTTAGATTAGATTCCAGCTTCAGGAGCCAACATCAGCAAGGACAGGTGGTAGAAACTCTGATTTCCGTGGTCAGACCCTGTCAGCAATATGAGATGAAGTGGGCCAAGGATCCACCTTGCCCGTGTAAGGGAGTCCCAATGCCAGCTGACCCACTGCTCATCCTGGGCCAAGGATCTCTTGAAGCTGGTGGCCACGGATGTCTATTTTCCACCAGAGGGTAGCAGTCTTCCATCTGGCCTGCGAGGGCACCGGGCCAAGCAGGTTACAGTGACCTAGAAGGAAGTAAGACCTCAAGCCCAGCAAACAGCTTCTGGGAGGTCTGATATCTTGCTGAGTCACAATGGATGTGGAAATGGAAGGAAAGGTGACTATGGGGTGAGATGGCCCTCTTCTCCTAAGCAGCAGCACCTCAATCCATCCTTCCTTCCTTCCTTCCTTCCTTCCTTCCTTCCTTCCTTCCTTCCTTCCTTCCTTCCTTCCTTCCTTCCTTCCTCTTCATCTCCTCCTTCTCCCCCCAAGAAAGGGGGCCCATAGAGGCTGTTGTTGTAGGCTCACCTCTTTTTGCGCTGCTTTCTTTTCCAGCAGGATGTCCTTTTGGGTGTGGGTGTGTAAATACACCAGAGAGGATGGGTTATGAAGATAATAGTGAAAGCAGGATTCCAAGAATACTTGGTGGGTAGTCAAGAGAGATCACATGCCCTCTTCCAAACAAGTTTTTTGGTGCTCCTCCAGAGACTAAAATCTCATGGTTGGATCCAGTCCTGCCTTACTTAATGGTGCAAGAACACAATGCTACATGCGCCTGTGTCTTTGGAGAGGAAAAAGAAATTAACCCCACCATTAATGGAACAAAACGTTCCAGGCGCTTTAGAGACTCAAAATATAAAATAGTGCGCTGCTTCCTTGAGAAACTGTGGTTTGTTGAGCAAAGCACAATTAGCCGGGAAGACACAACAGGCCAAAGCAAAACCATCACACCAAACCTGTATTGGGGTTGAATGCAGTGGGAGATCTCAGCCTGGGCTCTTTCCGGCCCTCCCAGATCTGGACCAAATCCGCAGCACCACCTTTTCCAGCTCGGGAAGCCTTCAGAGATATCAGGGCAAAGCAAAGATGGACCACATCTTCTCCTTAGCCCCTGGGGGGGCGGTGTGGGTGGAGGGAGGCCTCTTTTCAGCTCCAGTTAATATCTTAAGCACTCAGCATCCAGATTAGAGAAGTATTCCAAGGCCTCTACTGAGTTCCCAGCCCCAGAATATAACTTTCACGCCTGGGAGGTTTCAAGGAAGCCTGGGCGGGTGATGCAACTAGTCCTTGGCTGCAGGCCATGCCGAGTTCTGATTAAGCAGGGTGGAGGAGCAAGTTCACATTCTCTGCTCTGGGCCTCTATTGTTTTCGGATAATCAGAGGAGTTTGCCTGGCTGGAGGTGGCTCCCAGTGTAAAAAGCAAGTGGTCGGACCAGTGGCCTATTTATTCCACCGGGGAAGCTGGTGCTGTTCGAGGAGGGCATCTTTTTCTCAGGATGCATTTATTTTTATATTGGTTCCTCAGCTTTCCTCCAGCTGTTCAAGGTCTACGGTTGGCTGGTTTACACAAACCACGGTCATCAAGCACGGTTTACGAACCACACAGGCTGGGTTCGTGCAAGGGCTCTGAGTAAGTTGTGGCTGGCTAGCTTGGGAGTCAACAGAGCACACCTTGTTTTACAAGTCCCTAGCGTGGCATTTCCTGCTCTGGCGCTCTCTGAGCACTTGGTGTTAGCTGGAAGCAAGTTGGTTCTGAAGCCTGAAGGACAGTGCAATTGTGTGTTGTTTTGTGTATCCAAGCCGCGGTGCCCTGAGGCAGTAGTTCTTACCGTCTGGGGTGCATTGATGACTCCGGTGTTATACCCAAACTGCAGAGAGCCCAACACTGCCCCTCCAACAGCCAGCATCAACTGGAGGGTCATCTGTTGCAAAAGGGAAAGAAAGAGAAGACAAAGTGGTGGTCATTCAACTGAGAAAGACTAAACCATGAACACGGACGGGCCAACACATGGTACAGTGGCAGTGGGTGAAACCAGCTGGGCTTGGTCAGAGAGCCCTGCCAGCATGGTTTGGTTAAGTCAGATCACAAAGGAGGCATCTGTAGAGCGTCAAGAGCATGACCTTGATGGAGATCATCAGGAGCTGTTGTCTAGGCAAAAGGGACCGAAACGTTTTTTAAGTCCAGAATTGCAAGATAACTGGAGAGCCAGTTTGGTCTAGTGGTGAAGGTGCTGGGCTTGAAACCAGGAGTCTGAGAGTTCCAGTCCTGCCTTAGGCAGGAAAGCCAGCTGGGTGACCCTGGGCCAGTCCCCCTCTCTCAGCCCAACTCCCCTCACAGGGTTGCTGTTGTGGGGAAAATAGGAGGAGGAAGGAGCATTAGGTATGTTTGCCGCCTTGAGTTTGCCCAAGAGAAAACCAACTTACTGTGCAAGCTGGTGAGCAGCACCCTTCTTAGCCGGCCTCCCCATCGCCCAGCCTTCCTTCTGCCTAACCAGGGTAACAATCGAGGGCTTGTTTGGGCCATCAGTTACGAGAGGGGGCTGAAATCCCTGGAGCTCCACCTCGGTGGCTCCATGCCAGTAATCCGGGGATCCAATTTTCACCAGCTGACTTAAGCTGCTTTGGAAGAGCCCTGCGGCACGAAAACCATGCTCCTGTTCTCATGCTCTGTGCATTGTCTTGGTCTCCCTGGGGCAGCTGAGCCCAGAGGACATTGCTGGACCAGAGAACACAGAGCCTGCAGCCTCGTGAATCAGATTTCCGGCAAGCTGCCTGTTCTTGACCAGGAGAGGGGGTGGCCTTGCAGGTCTCTGTGCACTGCTCACGAGCACAAGCGGAGTTTGGGGCCAGGGGTGGGAAAGGGGGAAAACAGGGAGGGGCAAGGCTGAGGTCCCCCGTCCCAGGCCAGGCCACGAAAGCACGGAGAAACCACTGCTGCCTTATTTTCTTTCCAGAATGATTAAGCAGAACGGTTTCTCCAAGCCCCAGGCAACCACCGGTCCCTCGGAGCCCTGCGTGGCTGAATCACCCAAGAGGCCAGCCAAGGCCGCCTGACTCAACCAATACGCGTCCGAGCTGGAAGGAAGCACCCAGGCTGAAGAACGCAATACCTCTGGCCCAGGTGTCATCCCCAAAGTTGAATGCAACAGGACATGGTTCCCCCATTGATTAAGCCAGCATGCGCCTGCCTCCAGTATACATTGGGCTGCACAGACTCAGCCACCATGGTTCAGTCCACAGGGTGAACTCAGCCAACTGGAGCTCATGCACCATAGTTTAACTGGGTTAAACCATGTTAACTCAGTTAACAGGTTTAACCATGGTTTAACTGGGGCATAAACTATCATTAAGAAAAGCAAGGTCATAACCCACCCACTCCAAACCAGAGCTTCTGAGAGCTGCGGTGCACTAGCTTGCCAAAGGCATTAAAAAATGCTTAAACCAACTACAGATAGTTCTTGTTCTGCTTAACTTGGTCATTAAGTGAAGCGGCCGTTAAGTGAAACTGCAACTGTGCTTATGGTCTGATGTCAGCTTTCCTTTGCTTTACAGACCTGCGAAGGTCACAAATGAGAGGATTGGTCGTAAAGTTACTTTTTCATCACCATCGTTAACTGCAAAGAGTCGCTAAATGAGGCAGTCACTGAACGAGGACTACCTGTATAACTAGGTGTGAACTATAAACCTAGCATTTGACCTGGCCCATGCAATGCACTTAGCCGCGATCAGGTTTACTATGGGAACCACAATAAACCATGTTTAAACAAGCATTGGTTCTCTATGGAGGGGTGTACCTGGCGGCAAGCCTCTATCAAGAAGCCCAAGGACCACAAATGACGCATAGTCTGAACCTAGCTATTACAAGCTGCGGATCTTGAATCTTTTCCCCTCCGCCCCGGGTGTCTCATGTGAAGCCTCCTAGACTGACACGAACTGGTTGGGGGTCCTGGCCCACCAGGGGAGGCAGGAGGCTGCACACCAGGCCCACACATGCACTCAGCCAACCCGAGGCCCCGGCTGGCCATCCTCGTCCTCACCCTGGCCGAGTATGTGAGAAATGAGTCCCACCGCGAAGGGAGCAGCTGGACCAGGCCGCTGGCATAGCCTCCCGCCAAGGTGAGCCCTGGAGCAGCCTGACCCTCCCTAACCCCCCACAGGAGCCTGGGGCTCCTCATGCCCTGGCAGGGCTTCACAGAGCGGCTGCATTCAGACTTCATGTTCAGACTTTGGGGGCTGAACCATAAAGCCACCCAGCAACAAGAATGAGGAATCCGGACTCTCTGTGTTTGGCATTTTCTTGCCTGGCGCAAGTCCCGGGAAGCTTGCGAAGAAGCAGTTTTTGTTTTTGTTTTGTTACTGATAATGCTGCTCCCAAAGGTGTGGTTGTGGTTGCAACATCAGAGACACATACGCACCAGCCAATGTCACCTTTGTCCGCTCACCCCATTGCACAAAAAGCAGGTGCTGAGCCCAAAATCACACCATGGGGCAAAGGCCACGCTGAGATGGTTCCACCTGGATGGTTCCATCAGACCCTGGAATGTGGGGTTAGGCCCATTGCTAACCACAGTGCTGGTCTGCGCAGGAGCCCTTCTCTTCCAAGCAGCCTCAGCTAACTCAGAACTGTTCCTTAGATGGAGCTTTCTTGGCCCACATCCCTTCTCAACAGGTGCTAGAAGACGTCACTGAAACATCTGGGCTTCTGTTCTGCAAAGGGCAATCGAGTGCCCCGCATAGCACCAGCATGCGAAGACCACCATTCACAAGCCACTGTGGCAATTACGGCTTAGCGTGTTTGTGCATTTCCCCAAAAGTGGATGATGGTGTGCATTAAAAAACGGGGAAATCAGCCACTCACTGTTTGCATTTGTCCCAAGAACCGGGGCAGCATCAGTCTGCATATGCCCACTACAGCTCGCTCCATTCTGAATTTGTAACTCATCCTCAATTCCATCTTAGGAATTGCTCCCTAGCTTTGGGGACTTCTGGATCACTTGGACTTTTTCTTGTTCACCTTCATTTTGTTTTTAGGCAACCATTCCTTGATGGCAAGGTGTCAGCACCCATCACGTCATGTATATTTACAATGTCTTTAAAAAAATGAATTCCCACAACAGAGAGCAAATGCTGTCCCTGCAGCTGTCCCACTTCGCAACACCTGCTGTAACTTGGTTCCACCACACCGGGAGTAAAACCACCAACATGCCCTTGGCACCAGTGGCTGTGAGAAGCAACACGGGCTTTTAAAATTCTAGCTTTCCCAGAACTACAATAAAACCAGCACAAAAAAATTCTGCAAAAAAGTTTTGTTCAGTTTCCGCAAAAAAGAAAAAGAAACACCCTCCTCATTCCCTTCCTTCCGAAGACCCAAACTTCAGCATGCAAAAGTGAATTTTCAGAATTGCAAAAAAACAGGACGGTCATACTTCATTTGCAAAACAGCCTTCTTCCCACCTACACCCGTCTTCAAAAAGGCAGAACAAAGGAGAGAGGGCTGTGCAATGCTCTGCATTTGATTTAACATACCAACAAATAAACCAGGATGTTTTAAGTAAAAACTGTCATGACTGCCTGCCTAAGAGACCCACCTGATTCCTGGCCTTCCAGCTTCAGGGTGGGGCCTACCAAAATTAAAGGGAACAACTTGGAGTGAGCTACACAGAAATCCAAATTTGGGAGCCGGATTACAGGGAGGGAAGAGATTATGTTGCTGGCCAACAGCAAGAAGCAGACTCAAGATTTAGTGTGGGGCACAGCCCCCCATCTGCATGCAGTTGCATAATACCCACAACCACAATCACATGCCCAAGGCTTTGCCAAAGACCTCAGATGACGCAGGATGGTCCCTCCTGACAAAATTTCTGATGATGGATTAGCACTTCTGGCCAAGGGAGAAGGCAGCGCCTTGGGAGCTGGGCAGGCCCAGATTAAAACCTCACCTCTTCCAGGAGCAGATTCACCAGCCCTTGACAAACCATGGTTTAGCAGTCCTGGGCCACAAAGCAACTTACAAGAAGGTGAATGTACTAAACAGAAATATTTTGAGATTGGTAATGAATGCAACAAACTGCTGGCTTAGCAATCGCAAGAAGAATGAGGGAGAAGAATTATTTCTTTGGCCTCAGATGAATTCTCACGGGGTTTGGCTCCGCGACCCCACCTGAGTCCTACAAGGATATTTCGGTGGGTCTGTGAGAGAGAGAAAGATTCCTTGCATCCAATGCAGCAACTCCCTTTATTGGTCTGAAAATCCGCGCTTTGCATAGATTTTGCAGCGTGATGGGCAGGCTTCTCAACAAACAAGTTCACCCATTCTCCATGTTGCGTTGGGAAATCTCTGACCCGAGGAAATTACCCCCTTGCTGGATTCAGACCAACAGGAAGCTCATTCTCTGTTTCTTCCCCTCCCTGAATGGGTTCTTCCCTCAGGGAATCACAGAGGATGGGGTCTAAAAGGTCATCTAGCCCACCTCAGAGAGGAAATTCTTGGAAAGCTCTTGGGGGGGGGAGTGGTTATTGGCCCCATTCTGCATCTGCCTTTAGCACAAAAGGTTTTGCTCCACATTCAGCGGAAACTTCAACATCTCGTACATCTAAATGGCACAAACCCCCTCCTTCCCCGTCTCCCCTGAAATTTTCTTTGAAGGCCCCTAGCCATCTTCCTCGGCCTCCTTCCGACCTCATCCTGTGAATACGTTTCCTTTAAAACTTGCCACCCAGAACAGGCCAGGGCAGAACCATGCAAAATCTTCCACTCTGTCGCAATACAATGTCAAGTTTCGCAACCTCCCCTTGTGCTCCCCCCCGTCCCCCACCCACAACACTTGCCGAGCAAAAGTGCTGTCGAACTATACAGCTATTCATTCAGAGCTGGTTTGCCCAGAATATTTCCCCACCCTCCAAGAAGCTTTGCAGAGCTCCCTGCAAACATAAGCCGCTTACACATTAACTCCTTCGGTGTCCCGAGTTGCAAATCAACTGCACACTTTGGCTTCAGAAAAACTATTCCGGCTTTGCAGGTTGCACCGAGGCAGCCAGTTCTTTGAACTGGGTTTTTCAAATTGCTGTATTACTAAGGTCTCTATGCTATTCCTTTTCCGCAGGGAATATGGCACCATCTGAGACCCCATCCCCCCTCCACCAGCCTTGTTTTGACAGCCCCATGGAAACCCGGCCGGGTGGTGGCAGACTGGGTGTGCAAGGGCTGTGTCACCAAAGCACGGGAATTGTGTAAACATGCCCAGGTGCCTGACATCAATGACTGTTGCAGACACCCTTCCAGGTGAAATGTTGTTGCCTCCACCACGCTGCAAACTGGGGTGGAGGCAGAACTGAGACCGAAAAGTTCCCAAAGATTTCAGGATGGGGTTCCCAAGCAATGCAAATTTTCAGCCAAAGGGTTTCAGCGGGGGTGGGGGTGGGGCTGCTGATCCCATTCTCCACCCCAGGACCTTTATTTATTTATTTGTGCCTTCAAGTCAGTCTTGACTCCAGGCGACTGCCTGGATGAGTCTCTGCAGTTTTCTTGGCAATGTTTTCAGAAGTGGTTTGCCATTGCCTCCTTCCTAGGGCAGAGAGAGGGGGACTGGCCTGAGGTCACCCAGCTGGCTTCGTTCCCAAGGTGGGACTAGAACTCGCGGCCTCCCGGTTTCTAGCCTGGTGCCTTCACCACCACACCAAACCGGACCTTTATGCGGCTTTCCAAAAGTGCAAATGCGCCTGGTATGGGGAAAGAGGCATCCTTCAAGGAGCCCACTGGCAAACCAGCATGAGCTGGAGGTAGATGCCCCCCCACCATGCCCAGGCGGCATGAGGCTGAGAAAGAAGATTATAAAATGGCCAGGTTTGCTCCCCCACTGAAAATAAGTCTCTTCTCCCCCAATCATGTAGCGCATCCCATACAAGGCAAATTTGGCTGCCAAGGGCTGTAATCTCCTAAATTAGCCTCCGGCAAGGTTTCTGCATGATCTGCCCTCTTCCCTGGCATGGACTGGACTCCTCTTCCCACCGTCCACAAACCTCAGATTTCAGGCGAGGTGTGGGGAGGCTCGCCCCTGCAGCCAATGGGTAGGCGACGTTGCGTTCCCTTTTTGCCCACAGCCACTGGGTTTCCTTCTACCAGCAGACAACCCGGGAGGGATGGCATCACCTTGCATGATGCAGTCACGAGAGACATCACCACCGCAAGGTCCCGGAAGAAGGGGGCTTCTATTTTAATGAGCCCAACAGCCAGCCAGCCACGGGGGGCCTCCTGGAATCAAGGGGGCATCTCCTCCTGTCCCAGCCCAGAATTAATTCTGCCAAATGCACAGTTTAGTGTTCAATGAATGGTTAAGGGAAGGGGAAAACAGAGTGAGGTTTTACATACACACACACAAGAGGCACAACATCACCAAGGAGCAACCAAAATATCTGGCATTTGCAAAGCGTCTCTACGCCAGTTTTTGAACTACAGTTTTAGAGCTGAAGTCCACATATCTTCAAGCTGCCAAGGTTGAGAAACACTGGGTTAGGGGATTTCTAAGTGATAAGTCAAAGTTTTTGGACAATCCCCTGGAACTCAGCATCTTCTATCCAGCTAGCTACACCCACCCCATGTGTTACGTCACCACTCCCCCAACTATGCTGGACATGGCAGGGAACAATGGGAACTGAAGTACAACGCACCAGGGAGACAGCTCGACCCACTTTCCAGGCAGGAAAGAGAAAAGATAAACTCATCCTTGCTCTTCTTCATTCTGTTTGCTTAAAAAAGATCAGTTAAAATAAACATGTCCACAGGGTGACGTGTTTTTCTCATTTCAGATTGCTACCCCACCCAGGAATAATAATAAATTACCGAATTGCCCTGAATTGATCCCACACAGCCCTGGCAGGCCCTTTCTCTGGTGGACTCACCCACAGCAGCTTGACGTGGGTCAGCGTCTCCTGCTTTCCTCCCCATTTTTTATTTGCATAGGCCTCCAGCCAGGCTTTATAAGGGTTGCAGGCAGCAGGCAAATTTTAAAAAGCAAATAAAAGTAAAATTTTGGCTGTACCCTAATCATGTACCATACAAAGCCAACGAGGCTGAATGTTCCTGAAATAAGACATTTCTACAGACTCCTGGAGGATCCTCAGTCAGGCATCACCCGAATAAATGAGATTTTGCTGCGCTCAACCAAAAGCCAGCCACATTTTGGCTTGGCGCGATACACAAACGACAGCTTGGATGGGTTGCTCATTGGGGGGATGGGTTGGCGAAGAAGAGAACCTCCACCCTTTGTGGCAGTGTACCTTCAAATGCCAGGCATGCGAAGGAGAAATAGTAAGGCGAGGGGGGAAGCTGGGCACCAGGCCTGCTCTGAGGCGTTAAGGATGATTTCTTTCTAAACATACCTGCCCGCGTCCTTACAGGATTTCCAGCAGTCCCATCCTGGCTGGCCCTGCCAAGCGAGGTGCAAAGGGGGAGGTTGCCCTTTTGCCACCCCTAAGATGCCCGGTGTCCGAGCCATGGGCCTTTCAGCACCACGGAGAGAGGATTTTAGAACCAAGCAGCTCTCCGAACCTCAGGCTTTCCTTTCAGTTCTTTTTCCTCTAACACTGCCATGCTCCTTTTAATTTTACACTGATTATTCTTGTGGTGACTGTTGTGATTTTTACTGCTAGTGTCATTATGATGATTAGGTTTTCCATTTCCCTTCTGCACAAGCTACTGTCCATGGGAAGCGAGAAAACATCAGAGATAAAACAGCCCCCGCGAGAAAAACAAATGGGCAGCTTTTCCCCAAAGAGGCCATTAATGCCATAAAGCAGCAAAAGGAATCAAAGCATTCCCCGAACAGGTCCAGGGCTCCCGTGCCCAGACGGGCAAGTGGGGGGGGGGGGCGCCAAGCAGTCAGAGCAAAGGAAGGTTTTGCAGAAGCCATTTCTGAGTCAGTGCCTCTGACTCACAACCACAAAGGCCTGCCACCCAGCCTGCCACCTGGGCATTGGGGCAGTTAGAGAGTCGAGTGAGGATGGGTGGGACCCAGGCTTGGCCACGGAGGCCTGACCATGCCTCTGAGGTCTCCTTTCACTAATCTTAATTCAGTTGCTTGGTTTTCCAGCCAGTTATAGCAGATCAAAATTATGGTTAAGCAACCGTGGCTTAGTTTGGTGGATTCCACATTGTCCACCTCACCCATTCTATATCACCTCCTAAATGCCCCCTAATGCCCTTTCCAGCCTTCTGGGCTTCCCCTCCCAGAATTCCCCATCCAGCATTTGCTGAGGATTCTGGGAGGGGAAATCCACACATCAGGGGTGTGTGTGCCCAGAATAGGGAAAGCTGCTGTACAAGAAGCAGACTTCCTCCACCAGATCAAGCCACCGTTTCCAGCAGGAGCCAATCAAACTTTGCCGATTATGATCCTCCATCTGTGGTGGTAGAGTTTGGTTCCCAAGTAAGAACATGATTGTTTTTCAAGAGATCACAATTCGTTGCTTTTCTAAAAGATGAATAAAATTAAACATTTAATTTAATTTAATTTAAAAATGGGCACATTCTAGGGAGATGTATTTCAGTGGCTCTTGTTGGCTGAATACAGACCTTTATAATAACTAGGCAGTTCTATCACTCCCTTTATTTGCTTGCAAGAATCGTCATGGGAAACCAGTCCAGAGGTTGACAATGTGCCTCAGTGATTGAAGAAAGAAGTGCAGCCATCCTGCCTTCTCTGAATCAAATCAGGGAAATAAATTTTAACCTCCCCCACAGTCTCCACTGGCCTCCAGGTGAAACCCTGACAGCATGCATGAAGCCACAGATGCAAATTCCCAGCATCTGGCACAATAATGCACAGGATGTCACTTGCCCCCTGCTGATACTTGAGTCCCACAGGATATTTTAATTTAGCTTGGCGGGGTTGAGTCTTAGTCTGGGGGGGCAAACTCTGTTGTGCAAATGCAAGAAATGGGTTAATTTATTTGCTGGTAAGGCACATAGTCAACTCCTCTACAGTGACTTGCCAATAGGTCCCCTTGCCACACTGACTGCCTTTCACCCACCCTTAGCTGCTTTGTTTAAAGCTGGGAAGTAAAGTCCAGAGAAGAGTGGTTGGAGTTCTCCAGCATTGCTAAATTGCACCACGGTCTCCCTCATCCTTGGCCTGCCCAGGCAGGAAGGCTGATGGATCTGGCCCTTCAAAACGGAAGAGCCACAGGCTGAAAGCTCTCTCACATCCCTTGCTGAAGAATTTGTGAGCTGAAGGATGCTATGGGGGGAAGAAAAGGGCCAGCCCATTGGGCCTCCTGTTGCTGTCCAGTGGGCACAGGATCTGGGAAGCCCAGGGCACAATAACATCCATTCATCGATATTTATTATTGTCCTCTCTCCCCACAATGGCCCAGGACGACCCCCACTGCTCCCAGGGGCCTTTGTCTAGGAGATCAAAGCTGGCCCTATTGTCCCTTGATCCCCTTTGAAGAAGGAGCCCAGAAAAAGAAATATATATCCTACTCGCTTTCTTCAAAAAATGTTCTTTTGAATTCCTAGATATTTTCAGGGAGCGGAACCAAGAGCCAAGGGGAGCCTCTTCTCCAAAGGGGCGGGTCTCTTTCCTCTGGCTGAAAAAAACGGCGCAGTGGCGTGCTCCCAACAGTCACGTCCCACAGCCCTGTTCCAAATCCAGGCCTCACCCCCAACTCCGCCAAAATTCCAGCCCAGTTCTTCATCGCCGCCCTGTCGCCTCTCCCAGCTGGCAGCCTGTGCGGTGGGGGGAGACGACCATTGCGGCACACACCATTTTGATTAGAAAAGGGGGGTGGGTGGGTGGAGAATAAAGGAGATGGAAGCAGATGCCCTCTCACAGACACCCCCCAAAGTGCTCTGCTGTGGGCTGAGCCATTCGCAGGCCTCTTTCCATCCCAAGACAGGCCAGCCAAGCAGGGAAGGCAAAATCCAGAATCAAAGCTGAAGAAAGAACTTGAAACATCTGGATAAAATGCTAAGCACCCACATTTGGAGATACAAGGAAAATTGGCTTGAAGCTAAAGGAAACCAGAGCATTTCAAAATGGGCTGGTCTGCTGCCAGGAAGGCCCTCAGATGGACTGACACAGGCAGATGAAGCCCCATTGCTCCGGCCATTTGCAAATTCAAAACAGAAGCAAAATCCCCCATTTGAGCAGTTAGGACCACTTCCACCTTATAGCCACCAGCAAAACTTGCAGAAGGGGTGATATTTGGCCTTCCACAAAGCTGCAGCCTGCAAGACAGAGCAGGGGATTGAGTTTGGGAGGGTCACACACCCTTTCAGATGAGGAAGGAGAGGCCTTCCTCAACTGCCACTCAACCTTGAGGCCTAAATTAATTTAAACGAAATTAAACAGTTTGGTTCCTGCTTCTTCTCCAGAATGCTCAAGGTATTACTCTGTCCTACTTCCCACAAGGCCAGGTTTGTAACAGCGTTCAACCAGTTCCTCTGCAATTCGCACGCATGTTTTGCTAGAGTAGTAAAATGCCCTTTGATGAAGGGCTGCGCTTGCTTGCTTTCAATCAATAAAACAGGGAATTAAGACAGATATAAATGCACCTAACTTATCAACTGCAAAATCAGAGGGAAAAACCCACTCAGCTCCCAGCCGCAAGGCTGAAAAGACTTTTCCACAGCTGCCCAGTAATCCAGGCATTGAAAGCCTACTTCAGAGTAGGATGCTCTAAAGTCAGACTTCAGTAGACAAAGGATGTGCTGGAAACAGGCAGAAGCACATCCCAAAATTGCCTTTGGCTTGGAAAACATGGCTGTTCTGCAGTAACAGTAAATGTGGTAGAGCTAGATCATTAGACACCTGATATTCTTGGGTTTAAAGGACCCCCCTTTTTCATCCTTCCTTCTCCTGCAATTTCATGCTTTGCAATCATTGCATAATTCAGAGCACAAACAAAATAAAAATAAAATCCCAGCAATTCTGATTTTAAAAACAACAACAACTCTGAGCATGCATGATGGATGTTTTAAACTTGCTTAAATCACAGCCTCCTACCACCCTAACAATCTCTGCCCTTTTCTTTTCTGGCCCTGACATGAAGCCCCTGAACTCAGAAAGGGGTAAAACATGAAAGTAAAAAATGGGAAAATCAGCATCTTAATAATGCAAACAGCAACAGCTGGGAAAAAAAAATCAGGAGTCTGTGATAGCACCTTTCTGACTAACCAATTTTATCTAACCCTAACCCTAACCAATTTTATTTATTTATTAATTTGGTTAGTCCTAAAGATGCTACCACAGACTCCTGATTTTTGCCTGCTGTAGACTAACCCAGTTCTTCTCCGACAACTTCTGGCTAGTAAATGTTTAAAAATAAAGCCGAAAGTACGATACAGCTGGGAGTCCTGGTGGGGCCCCCATCCCTTGCCAGTGTTGGTGGTCCAGAACAACGACCGTTTCCCCAGGCTTCCCAGGGCTGGAAGCCAACAGGCTTAATGGCTTCAATCCTGCTTACGTTTTCTGTGGCTTACCACGGGCGAGACCCCCTCGCACACTCACACCCCCGCAACAACCCAGCTATTGCGGGTCGGCCCGCGATTGCTTTCTCCGACTCCTGCTATTTTTACACAGAAGCTGGCAGGGATTTTTGGAGACTAGATAAGGACGGGAAGGGACGTCCCGCAAAGGTTCGCGCAACCGGCCCGGCGGAGCTGAGACGCCGGAAAAAGGCGCGGGGGAAGCGCTTTTCTGGGGAGCGGGGCAGGGATGCGTCCCGGGGGAGAGCCGGCCCAAGACGCGCGCAGAAAACTTTCCCGCCGCGTCGCCACCCGGAGCTGAGGCAACGTGGAGGGGCGGGGGCTACGCGCGGAAGGAGGATGCCGAGCGCTCGGCTCCCGTCTCCAACCCGCTTTTTCTCTCTCCCCCTCTAGACCGCGCTTCTCCTTTCCCTTCCCCCCCGCGCCCCCCATCAAGCAGGGGACCGGCCAAGCCCCCGGGCACCCGGCTCCGCCGTCGGCCCCACCCGCGCCTGGTCCAGGGTCCTGAAAGCGGGCGCCGCTTCGCCTCCCGCAGCCGCGCGGTTCCTCCCCCAAGCCCCCCCGGCCGCCCCCCGGCTCACGACTGCCAGCGTGCCCCGCAAGCCGCCCCGGCGCCCGCAGACAAAAGAGCGCCCGCCGCCGCCCGGCCCGGAGCCCCGCGCAGCCTTGCTGTGCCCCCGCCCAGCCGAACCGGCCGGCTCACCTTCGCTTCGGAGGCCATGGCGCTGCGCTCCGCCGCCGCAGGCTCGTCAACGCGGCGCCCGCTGCTGCTGCTGCTCTCCTGCCGGCGGGGGGGGGGCAGGGCGAGGGGGAGGGCAAGCGCGTCTCGGGGCACCGGCGGCTTCGGGGTCCGGCGGCGGCTCCTGGGCTGCTCGGGTAGGGCGGCGAGACCGGCGTCTGGGGGCCTGCGGCCGGCGGCGGCTTAAGAGGCAATTGGCCCACCGCTGGAGGTGTGGCGGGGGCGGGGGGGGCGGGCGCTTCCCCGCTGGCTGGCTCGCTCCCGGGCCCCGCCTGCCGCGGCGCTGACGTCACGCGGGCGGGGAGGGAGCGCCGTCCGTCTGGGAGGCTCGCGTGATCCGGGCAGAGGTGAGCCCGCCTGCCCCCCCCGTCAGTCTGAACGCTTTCCCGCCGTCTCCGCCGGCACACCTGGCCCTGAACCCCTCCCGAGCCGCCAACACGACAACGCCGCAGGGTCGGCGCGCCTGGAGGGCGGGTTTAAACCCGGATCGCCCCCTCCTCCTCTTCCCGCCCCCTCTTCGCCTCAAATGTAGGTCTGGGAGGAGATTCACACACTCGCTCGTTGATTAACTCGTTAATTCTTTTCTTTTCCTTTTATTTCACCTTCCCGGGAGGCGGGGCATCCTCCGTCCCTATCGCATGGACGTGCATCTCGCACGCGTACCGTAAATGGCCTGTGCATCATATCAACACCCACGGTAGAGTAATTGGAGGTCATCTCATTCTGGAAAGCAGGTAACACACAGGACAGCTGTGTTTTGCAGGAGAATCCCGCCCTTAAGAGACCCCCCCCTTTTTTTTTTTCTGTTTCCCTGCTTGGCCGCCTTTTAAAAGCCTTCTCTGTTTCAGGCTGCTCCTGTGGGGGGACTGATTTTAAAAAGAAGTTCTTTTAAAACTCTGGAATAAATAAAGGAGGGGGAGGGTTGTGCTGCATAAATATTCTCCAGAGATGCAGCTGGAGGACCGAATTATGTTGCCAGGCCCTGAAAAACAAAGTGGGATGCCTAAAGCTTTGGGGCTGAGGACTGCTAACTGGGCGGCATTCCTAAAACTGCACGGAGCATCAGCCAAGAGCACGCTCAGCTGAAGAAGCGTTTTAAAACGCATAACTGAATCCTATTTTGACGGATTCCTGAATTGGCAGCACAGCCCCCGTCCCCTGGATATGGGACTCAGCCCCACTCCCTTCCCATTTGCGCTGGGTTAAAAGGTTATTGCCTTCATTTTTACTGACCCCCGCAAAGCTTCCTGAAGGGGGGACACGGGTTGTAAAGCACTCCCTGCTTGTGGGGGGGAGGATTTTCATGCTTGCAGACAACCTCAACAGCTTCAAGAGGTGTGAAATCTGCAATGCTTTGGCTTCTGGGAAGGGCAAGCAGAGGTGGGCTTCCAACACCCCACCCCACCCGCTTCTCGCCTGCCCAGCAGCCCTTTCATTCCTGGCTTGCTTTCAGGCCCGTCACTTTCCCCATCTCATCACCCTCTTTTTGAAACCAGCTTCTCTCCCGGGGGGAGGAGGGCAAGATGGAGCCCCCCTTTTTCATCTGAGGAGGAAGAAGGGCCCTCCTCGTGCACCCCACATGCTATTGGGGGAAGCTTTACTTTGAGATGCAGTAGTCCCTCCCCAGGGCTGAGGCCTGAAGATGCTGGGGTGGGGGGGCAAGCCTCCCTATTTCAGCTACCCTGCAAGAGAAGGGTGAGGGTTGCAGAGAGAGTCTGGGCTGGTCCCAGGAATGGGGAATATATTCCTCCAGGAGAAGGCTCGAGACATAAATTTGTTTAACCTTAGTTTGTGGAACAAGCCAGGAACAAGCTAGTCTTACAGAGCTAATGCCCTCCTCATCCCCTTTCTCTAAATCCCTCCCCCATTTCTGAATTTTTGCCCTTTCCTTTCCCTTCCTCTCACAAAGGGTGGTCTCCACATTATACAAAGCCATAGTTAACCATGGTTTCCTGAACCAGCTGTAACTGGCAGGGACTTCATGCTGTTTACTCCAAAGCTATACAGGTAGACCTCACTTAACAGCCACAATTGGGACTAGAATTTTGGTTGCTAAGCTAAGTGGTCATTAAGCAAATCTGACCCGATTTTACAACTTATTTGCGGTGGTCATTAAGTGAACCATGTGGTCATTAAGCAAATCACACAGTTCCCCATTGATTTTCCTTGCCAGAAGCCAGCTGGGAAGGTCAAAAATGGTGATCACATGACCACAGGATGCTGCGAGGGTCATAAATGTGAACTGGTTGCCAAGTGCCCAAATCATAATTATGTGACCGCAGGGATGCTGCAACAGTCACAAGTGTGAGGACCAGTTGTAAGCCTTTTTTTCAGCACTTTCGTAAGTCCGAACCACCACTAAACGAATGGCTCTTAAGAGAGGACTACCTGTATGAATGATGGTGCAGTACAGGCGGTGGACCCAGCCGGGACTGTAAGCCTGGCTGCAATGGTGGTTAATTGAAAAAAAATAAAACACATTCCTACTTCTGGATGGGTCTCTGCCCTTTGCAGTAAGCCAGAGGCAAAAATAAGCTGAGGCCACCACGCTCCAGATTCACAGACAGTCCCACGTGGGCTGACCAGGCCAAAATGGCTTGTTTACAAAGGCACCATTTTAAAAATCCTGGTTTAACATTAAACTTGGCTTAATGTGGGGAGTGAAGCAGCTGCTGATCCAGAGACTTGAAAAGGATCTCCCGCGTGGCCCCGTCTCAGCACCACACCAGCCTTGCAGACGGAAGGAAGGCATTTCCCACAAGCCCCTTTCTGTGACTAATAATAGCCAGGAATGTAAATTGCCCTGATGAATAATCACATGAATGCTGAAATCTTTGCAGGCCGCGAGGGAGAGCCCCTCCGAAGTTACCCGCCCCCTACCCCAGTGCCGTTTCCTTCTCCCCCTGGGCGCCTCGGATGCTCATATCGACTCCTATCGAGCTCAGGGACCGGCTGAGAAGCAGTTGGTCTTCCTGCTTCTGTTTTGTTTTTTTTACTTTCCGGTCTAGCTCTCTGTGGTTTTCTGTTCAGCCAAGTCTGACCCTGCTTAGCAATTATCCTACAATAATGTAGAGAAGCAAGCTTGTCTTACCTGCTTTTCTTTCAAGTGTCTCTGCATGGGCAGCCTTGCTTATTTTATTTATTATTATATTTGTAACATCTCTCCCTCTTTCTCACGTATGGGAGATGTCCTTAGGATGTCCTTCTTGGATCCCTCCCCACCCCCACAAAAACCAGAATTACTATTAACTGCCAGGATCAAGTGGGAACATCCAGTTTGAAAAAGAAACAATCGGGCGGGGGATGATATAATGGAGAAAATAAGTATCAGGATGATGACAAAACCTGCCTCTCACCATTTTTAATGTCCTTTCAGTCCCGGTTCTAATAGTTTTTCTCTCATTTATTGCAAGGCGTTGTTCTCGCTCTGTTTCATTTTCCTGGCAGGGGGGAAAATTTGCAGTGTAAGAAATGAACTGCTATTAATATTGCAAGCAGGGGGTGGGGATTAAACCTTGACAGTAAAACGGAGATACGATTCACTTCTGTATCATTGTTATGAAAGTAAGAAAACCTAATTTTCAAAGGGACTCTTTTTTTCTCTCTGTTTCAAAAGGAAACAAAACTGCAGAAAGGGCCCCGTGCAATGCATGAACCCAACCAACTGCACTGTACTCCATAAATAAGTTTAATGCAATGGGGGAACAGTGGTTTTATTCTTTAAATTGAAGGCACAGTTAAATAGATCCTGCTGGCATTAATAAAATATAAGCCCATTTTGACTCTAATGCAGGGCTTCTCAACCTTGGCGACTCTAGGAGGTGCGGACTTCAACTCCCAGAATTCCCCAGCCAGCCATGTAGGGCAGTGTTTTTAAACTTGGCAACTTTAAGAGGTGTGGACTGGCTGGGGAATTCTGGGAGTTGAAGTCCACACATCTTAAAGTCACCAAGGTTGAGAAACACTGCTCTAATGAAATCCACTGTCATCCTGGAACAGCAAGAGAGGAATTACTTAAATTTTTTAGACAGGTTGAGGGAATGGCAGGTGAACAAAATAGAAAAGGAGGTGACAGTTTGTCAAGAGTCCTGGCCCCTGCAGCAATGCATGCTTTCAAAACTCATCTGGAAACGGGAGGAAGTGAATTATAAATCCTGCCAATAAATGAATCTGCTAGGTGATCAAAGTAACACCTTCCACACACCAGCAGATATCGACCAGCTTGAAGAAGTGCCCAGTTGAGCCAAAGGGCAAAACTCAGCACAGGAGCAACAAAGCCACAA
Source organism: Candoia aspera (assembly GCF_035149785.1). Taxonomy (NCBI): domain Eukaryota; kingdom Metazoa; phylum Chordata; class Lepidosauria; order Squamata; family Candoiidae; genus Candoia; species Candoia aspera. The sequence goes on from NC_086170.1 coordinate 153,851, forward strand.
AGCCCTCTCAACTTGGATAAAATCAGGGAGACGTAGTGTTCAGGAAGAGGGCACAATGGATGTGCCCAACTTTATTCCCCACTGCAACACGTTCAGACATTTTTTTTACAATTGCAACTGTTCTTTTTACAAGGGGTGGCCTCTGTAAGAGGACTTCACACCTTGGTGGAAAGACCCCATCTTCATAAGATTCTCCCAACCACAGAAAACACTGATCCCAAGTCATGGAAGGAATAAATAAGACCTCATTACGGTCTTGGGGCCAGAAAAATGATGAACATGCAAACAGACAAGCTTTTAAAACCTGCTGGTACGCGTCAGCCATGGTGGCTGAGGGCCAGTGAGGTTTTAGCGTCACCCCTTGTGGGCCATAAACTGAAAATTTAAACTTAGTACTTTGCAGTACGAGGCAGAGCCAGCTGATGGCAGATTCCTGGGACCGCTGTGCAAAACTAGAATTTTGCAAAGTTTCAAGAAATGACCTCAAGAGGGAAGGAAGCAGAATCTTGGTTATTTACATTCCAGTCGTGATTAGATACCTGCGGCATAATTAAGTCCTTATGCTCAGATAGGGAGAAAGAGAAATGCGGAGTCCAACAGTCTTATAGGCCAAGATATTTCGGTAAAGGCCCTGTCTGTTAACTGTGCTGATGGGAATCCATTGAACTGGGCCTGGATTAAGGCTCATCTGTGTTTTGGGCATAAGATGCAGAGTTGGAAAGATAAGGAGGAACCAAAAGGGTCCCTACATAGAATCATAGAGTTGGAAGGAAACTCAGAGGTCATCATGTCCAGCCCCCTGCACACCGCAGGATTCACTACACCATCCCTGGTAGATGGCTACTCATCCTCTGTTTGAAAGCCTCCAGTGAGGGGGAAGAAACCACTCGGCGTGGGAACCTGTTCCACCGATTGACCACTCTTCCTGTCCAACAGTTTTTCCTAATGTCGGATCTGTATCTTCATCCTTGAAGCGTCATCTCATTCATTCTGTTTTTCCCCTCCGGAGCAAGCAAATATTCCTGCAAAATATTCAAAATGATGCTAAACAACCGATCCTGGAATGACCTTCACGACTGATTGGGAATTTCAGCTTCGGTCAGCACAGTCTCAGAACGGCAGTCACAAAGCCATTTTATTGGATCAATATCTATTCCAATGATCCATTAATGCAGCCACAGAGGGGAAGTTTGTAAAAAGCATTTTCCCACCCCAGAGAAAGGCATCTCAAGTCATCTATGAATATTCTATTATGCACATATATTTTTAAACCAAAATGTGACTTGGCCTTGCAGGTTAGGCCAAAAACATCTGGGAAATGTCTTTTTTTTTTTTCTCCTTCTGGCCCAGGTGCAACAACGGCATTTGAGGGATGTTTAAAAAGAAAATCAAGATCAAACAAGCACCTCGGTCAGGAGGCCTCTGTGTCAGCGGCTTTGTGGAAAGAGGCGGGTGGAAAAAGAAGGATGTGTCACCTTGCATGATTCCAGCTCCAGCAGGCCCGGGGGTGTGAACATCACATGCCCAGAAAAAGTTGAAGCTCATGGGGATTGTCTGGAGATGAAAAACTAATTTCCTTTTAGGGAAGTCGATAGGCAAGAGTTGTCATCTCTTGAGGGAGGGAAATGTGCTGTGCAGAAAAATTGATTGCACAAGGAACCCCCTTGGCAGTTGCTTCTGAAACTCCTTTCGAAGGAGAAGGGAATTTTGGTGCAATTCTCATGCACCGTGATGTTCTTTTCATCTTACTTCCAAACTGGATGTGGAGATCCCGTCGTTTCTGGGCAGCCAAACTCTGCTGGTCCGCAGCCTCCCCAGCTTCCTGCCCATCTGAGCTCTGCCCAGCAAATTCAGCCAAGGAAGCTGCAGAGGGCTGGACCGATGTGCCACCAAAACCAGCAATTCAACCCATGCATCCTCCTCGTCCTACAACAGTGTTTCTCAACCTTAGCCACTTTAAGAGGTGTGGACTTCAGCATGGCTGGCTGGGGAATTCTGGGAGTTGAAGTCCACACCTCTTAAAGTGGCTAAAGTTGAAAAATTTATTATTTTATATTACTTTTATATTACATTATTTTAATTTAATGTATTATATTTATTGGTCATTGTTATTATTTATTATTTTATTGAATTTTAAATTGTTTTTATTGTGAACTGCCCAGGGTCCCCTGTGTGGGGGAGATGGGTGGTGATAAAAATATGATAAAAAATAAATTAAAACGCTGCCCTACAGTAATCAACCGAAAAACATCCTCAGGAGACACATGAAACTAATTTCCCGGTCCCCTGGGAACAAGAAAAAAGGGAAAAAAAGATAATTTATTTTGCTGGGGGAGAAAACAGTGGAGAAATTGCAGGACAGATCTACTCTTTCTTTTTTCTCCCTGCATCCCAGAAACAGAAGGAGACCTTGAGGCCATCTAGTCTGGCCCCCTTCTCAATACTAGAATCCAATTTATAGAAGCCACTCTGACCAACCGTGGCCTGCCTCCACCGGAAGGCATCCACCCTTCTGGTGCCCAATTCCCCTGTTGAGCAGCTCTGACCCTGAGGAACTTTTTCCTAGCGTTGAACCAGAATCTGCCCTCCCCCCCCTAAAATCTATTGCTCCATGTTCTGCGCCCTGGAGTGAGAGGCCGCAGGCATTGACCTCCTTCGATCCTTCTTCACAGAGCTTCCTTTCCATCCACTGATCTTCTCGTGGACCTTCCTGGAGCCTGTCCCACTTCCTCCAAATCCTTTTCAAGATGGGCCAAGCGTTTGAAATGGCCGACAGGAGCCCCATTTATATCCCACCCACACGTCGCTGAAATGCCAACTTGGGCGTTTGGCAGGGAGATACTTTGGGTACACAACCATTGGCGTGTTGTGCGTTGAGACAGGCCTTGTACTTGTACAGCATGCTGGTTTTCCCTGCAGATATCATTTGAGCAATGCTGGGGTGAAATGAAGGCCCTTTGGTTTGCCTAGGTGTCCTGATCAGGGCTTATGGCTTTGCATGCCAGGAAACAGCCGCTTACCGTTCCTTGCAATTAATTCCCACTGCGAAGTCCATCTGTGGATCTCATCCTGGAAAAAAAGCAGGACTGAACAAAACCAGTTAAGACCTGTGGCTAGATCCCATTCCAGGAATTTATGGATTGTGTAATCGGGCAATGTCAAGCCAGTGGCTTTTCCATGCACAACATCCTCAAAGTTTTAATCGCTGATTCTTTTTCCTTAATCAAGACCAACCCCCCCCTCCCCAAAAAAAAGAAACATCCAAAGAGTCTTAATTCTGTCAGGGCAGGAATCAGCTCCAGGCAACATGAGCAAACTTTAAGTCTACCTTGGCAGCAACTGAGCCTTTCTGGGAAAGATTGTCTGGGGATTGGCACAAGAGTTTTAAAATCTTCAATTGTCTCCTGTATGGTTTGGTGTGACCCGTGAATGGTGGGTGGTGGGTGGCCTGTTCAGTCAATCAACACTATACAAGCCACCATCCCCAGTTTAGATCTGGAAGACGCCATCTGCTGACAAGGGTATCACGTGGGTGGGTTCTGAGAATTCAGCGGAAGTTGCTGGTTGACATAACTGTAATAGCTAGGAGTGTTCGCTTTGTTTGTCTAAAACAAACTGAGATTCTCCCAGTAGCCAAGGTACAGTCTGTCCTTCTTCAGGAAATACTGTACGGAATTGGACTTTCCAACAGGCTTCCTTCTTAGGAGGAAGTCCAATAAGCTCTTAACTAACTAGGCCAAAGTTAGCATCTCTGTGTTGTCCCTACACAGAAAAACATCCTCCCTGCTGATGCAAGGGTCCGTTCCTAGATCAGGCATGACTCAACTCATTCCTCCGTTAGACTCAGCATCACATGAACGAAGGTGTAGCTAGGGGGCCAGGTGTGGGAGGAGAAGAATGTACCAATCCCTGTGCTCGTTTCCAAAGATGGGCAGGGTGCTAAGTGCACATGTGGGACAACCGGCTATACTTCCTCACCCTTTGGCTGTGAGGATTTAGCCCTTGGGCGGCAGTTTCACACGCTTCTTACAGCCCAAAGGCTCAGGGGTTTGAGGGGTTTGACATGTTGGCCCTGGTTGATTATCTCCATCAAGTTGGTGTCATCTCTTGGAGACATTTTCTCTACCCATGTGTCCCCAAGCTGGTCCTTCAGGCCTTCCAATGGTGCCCCCATTGCCCCTGAAACTGAGTCCGTCCACTTGGCTGCTGGTTGTCCTCTTCTCGTTCCTCCCATTGGTTAATTAATCTTCTCTTTCTTTCCATTGATTAATCAGCTGATTATGGGCCATCATGTCTCCACCTTGCTGCTGGTCGTCCTCTTCACCTCTTTCTTCCCATTGTTTGATTGATTGTGTGCCATCGTGTCTTTGTCAACTCTTAGTGACCACATAGGTAGATTTGCTCCACGGTGATCTGCCTCTAGCCTGGTCTTTCAGGTGTGCCAGCGCCCACCCGTCACCACTGTAACTGGGTCCACCATCCTTGCTGCTGGTCGTCCTCTTCTTCTCTTTCCTTCCATCTTTCCCAGCATCAGAGCCTTCTCCAGAGATCTGGTCTTCACATCATGTGTCTGAAGTAGGATAATTTGAGCCTGGGCATTGGTGCCTCGAGTGAGAGCTCTGGGTTGATGTGTTCAATGATGCATTAGTTCGTTTTCTTGGCTGTCCCTGGTTTTCTCAGGCGTCTTCTCCAACACCAAAGTTGAAAGGCATCAATCCTCCTCCCATCCTGCTCCTTCAAAGTCCAACTTTCACTTCCACAGAGTGTCACAGGAAATACCATCTGGTTTAACCATTGCTTGCACAATCCTGATCTTTGTAGGTATAGACGTGTTCATTGCTATTTACATTTGGCACTAAGACTCCCAGATTACAAGGCCAGTCAAGCTGGTGACTTTGCTCAGACAGCCCCCCCGCCCCCGCAGCACCCAGGTAGGATGCAAGAAGAAAATGCACCCCCCCTCCAGATCAGGAAAGATTAGCCTTAAGCTCTGCTGCAGGGGATTCCTCTGACCTTTATCTAAAGATATTAGCTATGGCCCTTGGAAAGAAACAAGATTTCCCTGGGGTGGGGGATGGATGAAATCCATTTTCTTTAGAAAGTATAAGCTAGAAAAACAGCTGTGCCAGATGAATCTTACAGGGCCAGGCAGCTCAAGAAGGAGATATGAGGGACGCGTGTAACAGGAAATTAAGCACGCTGTTAATCAGATTGGGATGAGAACGCCACCCAAGCCTGCAGCTAATTCCAACCGTTTCTTTTCATCCTTGCAAAAGTCTGTTTGGTTCTGTGGCCCCACCATGTCCACCTTCTTGTTGCAGGTGCTTTGAGAGCTGTGGGACCACCGGAGAGGGGCCTTGCTGCTCACCAGCATAAAGACATCCCTCCGGAGCAAGCCCATCAGTTATTCCAAAAATAGCTCTTTCTTTGAAGGTGCTCAGGCCTAGAAAACCCCAGCCCAGCAGGAGAAAACTTGTCGGCACAAATCCGCACCGGGATGGATTTGCTACAGAAAGACACATCGGCTGCCGGCATCAGAGCCTTGCAAACATGCTCCCCACGCTTGGCAGTCCTTGCCCCACGGCTTCAGGAAATGGGGCCAAGAAGCCAAGGCTTAGGAAATCTGACGTTGAAATGGCTTGGTCCTCCTGGGGTCGCCCATTTCCAGTCTCCGGTGCAGAAGTCAATCCCCATTTCTGTGAGAAAGTTTCAGCTTATCCGCCTGAACTGTGATTTGTCTTCTGGGAAAGAGATTTAAGGGGATGGCGTTTGTGCGATTGAGTCAAAGCTGTTGGATTAATATGGTCGCTGTGGATTAACCCCCATGTTAACCCCCTTGTGGTGTTGCCTTTAAGGTTGGTGGGAAAGCCAAGATCCCACCCTTCTCTCTTTGCCTTTTTAATCCAGTGTTTCTCAACCTTGGGAACTTTAAGATGGGTAGACTTCAACTCCCAGAATTCCCCAGCCAGATGGCTGGCTGGGGAATTCTGGGAGTTGGTCCACCCATCTTAAAGTTCCCAAGGTTGAGAAACATTGCTCTAATCTCTTTCCTGCCTCTTCCCCCAGCCCTTTCCATTTTATGTTTTTTCTCGGGGTGCCTCTTATCCCCAGAAGGGCCCCCCAATTTCCCCTTCTTCCCCTTCCCCTTATTCCTCAAAGCCTTCCCTGCCTTGGTATCAGCTCCCTTAGGTAGACCAGACAGGAAATCAACTCCATGAGGGGACTAAGCTATATTTTATTGAGATTGGCTATAATAAGAGAATTTGCACGTCTGATTGGGCTGTCTGTCCATCCTCCTCCTCCTTATAGTTCAGTGAATTAGGGAGGTGTCTGATCTTCTTCTGGATATTATCTGCCTGTTGCCGACTTCAAATATGTTTTACCCCTGGCTGCCCTGCAACGGAGCCTGCATATTTCCATCAAGGTCATCTTCCTTGCTTTTTATACCCCCCCCCATTTCTACCCCCTACAAAAAAAAAACTGTGCACGAACCCTTTCCTCTTTGTCCACTCCATACCAGCCCAGCTTGCTCCTGAAATGCTGCTTTGTCCCCTTGTGTTTTGTGCCTACAAACAGCCCTTCCCCCATCAGCCAGCCCCACTCTTTAGGCCAAGCTGGATGCCCCCCTCATCTGCTGTTTCCATGCCGACAGACCAGGATCTCATCCGCTGGCCTTGGCAACCAGACCAAGCCTGTTGCAGCCCCCACTTCATCAGCCTCGGAGCGTCTCCGCATCTCCTGCCTGGTTCTATGAGCCGCCATTGTAAGCGGGGACCATCAGACCTTAGAATGAGGGAGCCACGGAAACAGCAAAGCTAGAGCTGGGCGGGGCCCTTGAGGCCATCCAATCTGTCCCCCGCCCAGGGCAGGAATCCAAATTAAAGGCTGCCAACAGGCCGGTGGCTGTTCAGATTCTGCCTGAATACCCACTGCAAAGGGGGATAGGAAAGGCCATCCAAGGGGTGGGAGACTCTTGGCTCGCTTGAGTGAAACCGAAGCTCTGATGGTCCTGCAGAGTTTCCGCTCCTGACTGAGGAGACGAGAGGACGGGACGCCAAGGATGACTCAACGCGCACTCTTAAAATAGAGCCCATAATGATGTCACTGCGAAAGGGGACTCCAGCCAGAGTATTACGGCCTTGCAGAATCAAGATCCATCAACAAGCCGCGACATGACAGAGGCCTGAGAACAGCATCCAACCATTTCTGGGAAAGTCAGCCTATCGACCAGTGGCTTTGAATCAGAGAGGCTGTAGACGAGGTCTGGGTTGCTTTGCAAATGTTGCACGCAAAGCCTCTAGTCTCGTTTTCAGTGGAATTTCACCAGAACGTAGCTACCACCTGACGGGTGTGGTATTTGTGAATTGACCAATGCTGTCATTCAAAATGCAAATAACAATTTAAGGAACGTCAGGGGGAAGTCTATGGAGAACTGCATCTCTCCCTAAAAACAAGGTATACTAAAATCCATTGTAAGGTATGATGCAGTAGGTTCGCTAAAGCAGAAAGATTTATACATGTGGAGATAGACGTGCACAAATAAACAAATATAATAGGGCCAATAACAACAACAAAGAATCAAACAGAAACCCAGCAAGAAGCTGAATGGGTGATTTGCCCATCCTTATTTTAAATTCATCTCCCTAGAACCTTCAGGATCAAGGGCAGTATACCTCTGAATACCTAGTGCTGGGGGCACACATTATGAAAAGGCTGCTGTCTTCTGGGGAGGGAAAATGAGGTGGGAAAGCGGTGAACATCACTCAACAAGGGCGCGCAGGAGGCCAGACGCTGAAACACCCGGGTGAGTCTTCCATCGGCAGCTGTCCCCACTGAAACCAAGTGGCCCACTCTTTGCCTCCCCCCCATTTCAGCCGTTAGCAGGCGAATACAGGTGGGGTCTCCACCCCTGAACGACGGCCTGCTGCCATGCTGGACTGTGCATTTTGTTGCCCCATTTTTGGTTCCATTTCCAAGCTGCCGCCTCTGAATTTTCTATCCGCTCCATGCCCAAAACAGTCCCAAAAGATATCGAGCCAGCCAAATGGCCTTTATGCCCACGGGTGAGACCCCTTACCTCCTCTGAGAGCACCAACTCCTGGCTGGCTCCAGATGTTTACCTCCCTTCTGTCGGTCTCTGTTGCAGAAAGCAACACAGAGCCCACGGAGAAGGTGACAGACCCAGGACGTGCTGCGCTCCTTTTGCGGAAGCCCTCAATCCCATCTTGGGGAAGAGTCTTTGGTTTGAATCATGTGGCTAAAGTTACACGTCCCTGTCATGCTTACTACGCAGGGGAGATGGTTAAACAAAACGCAGGTTGTGTTCCTTTTTTTTCTTTTTTCCATGTTCAGTTTTTTTGCCAGGCCAATCACAAGCCAACACATGACACCTCTCAAGAGGGATCCAGGTGACTTGGCTGTAAAGGAAAGGGCACTGTCAATGCAGTGGCTAAGAATTTGTTCCTTGCTCGACCGGTTCCCAGCATCAAAAGCGTCTGTGGCCGATCGGTGTGTCCATTCCCCCTCTTGCGTCAGGGATCAGCAGGCAAGGCTTGAAACCTTGCAGATCGGTTGACTTGGCACCTGACTTACAAACAGGGCGAACGAGCTTCTCAGCTTGTTCTGGAACGCCACCTTCTCTTTTCAATCCATTTCACTTAACGGGTACTCCTGGGGAAGGGATTTTGCTGCAGATCGGGGGCATTTGACTTGCTCCACTGCTCTCGGGAGCACAATGGGACAGTTGCTAATTTTAGCACAGCCTCGACCGAGGTCCCATTGGCATGAAACTCTCTGGCTGGCAGTTGTGGGCATCTCTCCATGCAGGGGCTCTGGATATTTTGAAAGGTCTCTCCTGTCTGGGGAGCTACAAGTTGTGCCAATTTCAGAACTTGGATTCACTCCTTTCTTAAGAACCTGTGAAGCAAGACAGGCATTTCCATTTTAAATCAACACAGAAATAAGCCACGAACAAGTGCAATGTATACTTGGCTAGATTACCTGGACAATAAAATTCTCTTGGCTGGTTTACTCGAGAGTGACGTTGGGCGAAGGACCAGTAGGGACAGGTAGAGCCAGCTGCTACAGGAACAGGAGTGGGAGGGGTTGGGGGTTAAGTTGAAGGGGGTCCGAACAGAGAACCCACAAAGTCCAAGCTCCCAAGGACACCTCCTTTGGAACTTCTCAAGACTTCTGTCCCACAAGGTGGAGTTACATTTTGACGTCTTGATTATTTATCTCAAACAGGAAACTCAAGTGATGTCGCAGAAAGATACCCACCAACATCCCCTTTACTTCCACGAACTATTTCTGGCCTTCGGACACGCTTGGAAAATAAAAATAGCAGGTGGCCCCAGACCCAGGTTGGCTTTGGGAGGGGTGGGAGAGAAGACAAGCTTGGGGACATGGAGAATATTGAAGGGGGTGGGCAGCCGAGAGCAATTTCAGCCCTGTGCTCTCTGGTAAACAACAACAACATGATGATGATGATGATGATGATGATGATGATGATGGCTCTTTGAGTGAGATGGGTGGTGGCTAAATTTGAAATATACAGTAGCTGATGAAGGTGATGACAATGACGACGATAGGTCTTCAATGTCTGCCCTCCCTTCATAGCAATTAATTGGCAAGCAGGCAATGTCTCCTCCGTGGAAGACAGTTTGTGGAAGTGCCCAGAACTTCAGCATGATGGCTAACGGTTACCTCTGTGGTTGGAGGGAGTGCAGTCTGGGTCCTGGGGTCCAGGTTTGCCCTCTTCCCTGTGGCTATGCACGCATTTCAATCAGTGCCAGGCTCGATCTGATTATTTGATAAGATCCAAAAACACTGGCACACAACTTTTGTGTTGCTGCGCTGGGGTTCTGAGCAGCCTGCCGGAAGAGCCCTCCCTCCAAGGCCAGAGGTACACCAGACCAAGAAGGAGCTCCAGAGAAAGGCTAAGCATACTGGGTGTGAGAGTGGCTACCAAAATCGGATCTTGCAAGTCTGATTGTGGCTGGCCTCCCCCCCATTCTTGCCTCCCCCCCACGTGAATTAGGGAGGTGTCTGAGCCGCTTCCGAACGTTATTTGTCTGTTGTGGACTTAAGATACGTTTTTCTCCTTGTCGCTTTGGTAACGGATCTGGCCTACCTCCATCAAGGTCATCTCCCTTCCTTTCCACATCAGGACAAATCATAGTTTGTTCCTCCGAATGGCATTTAATGCAGCTCATTTAATGGGTTTTCCACCTTCTGTACCATTAGACCAGCGTTTCTCAACTTTGGCAACTTTAAGATGGGTGGACTGGGGAATTCTGGGAGTTGAAGTCCACCCATCTTAAAGTTGCCAGGGTGGAGAAACACTGCATCAGACATTGCAGTTGGCCAGGAACCTTATCTGGGCATTGTTGGCTACACCCAAAGAGTGTGGGGTCTCAGGGGGACAAGCTGCACCCCAAGAAAAAGAGATTTCCAAAAAGTTGAGTCCGTGGCAGACCTTGGAGCAACTTTCTGAAAATGCACCCCTCCCCCAACCTCTTTGGAAAATGCCCAGCCAGGAGTAAAAGGCTTTGCTCTATTTACAGCAGTCACCAGCCAGTCACCAACTTGGACCACTGAGCAGGAAAAAGGGGCGATGAGGATTGAGCCAGGAGACCTGTGGAAACAAGACTTTCTGGATCAAGAACGTTGGGATTCCAGCCTTGAGAAGGACAGCTTAAACTGGGAGGAAGGAGCTGCAAAGAACGGACACGCTGGCTTGTATCCCTGTTTGATGTTCTCCTCTGGCTGCAATCGGGTCAGTCACTTGAGGCTTAGCATTCCCGGGAAAGGTCAGCCTTCATGCGCAAAACCCCGCATGACCCAGAGGCCGGCAGCCAAGCGGCTTGTGGGGTGGGGAGGGCGGGATTTGCTCAATGCTCTGGCCACGGGGAGGGGAAACAAGCTCATTCTCCCCATTTCAGCCTCTGCTCAGTCAGCTTCGGCGAAGCCTGGTGTTGGGGGTCCTAAAACGAGAGCAGGGATGAAGCTGGATTTGAGTCCATCTTGGATTTCGCCAGAGTCACCTCCTTTGGGGTTACGCATCTTCCGTTGCTCCAGGGCCTCCCCCTTCCCCAATCGGAGGGCCCCCCCCACAAGGCCAGGCCCCCTTGGGACTGGATGGCAGGGTGGGAAGCTGGCGGGAGGGCAGTGCCAGGAAAGGCTGGGCATTCACACACCTCCTTGAGCCACTTGTCACTAAATCAGTGTGAGAACCCCACTCGCCTCTTGCTCCGAAATTCCCTTCCCCTTTGAAAGAAAGTTCAAAGGAAAATTCCCTTTCATCTTCCTGGGAAGAGAAAACACGGAAAATTTTCCTAATTGGCGGTTTTGTCCTCAGACCAGCAAGCCCGTTTGGAATCTGGCAATCCTATCTCCAAGCTGGGAGGGCCCCAGGCTTGTGCTTCGCTTCGCTCTTGGCCACACCTGGTGCAACAGCTGCGGATCTGCCCTGGTGTGCCCAGCCTTGCTAGACGTTGCATCATCTGTGACCTGGCACAGACACGGGGAGCGGAGAATGGTTGAACATTAGCATGACGGCTTCTCTGTTGCAGGGAAAACTTCCCGAAGCGATGCCCTTTCTGAAGAACTACAAATCCCAGAGTTCCTTGCAGACAGGTAGGAGAGAGGAGCATCTGGTGGGCAGGGCAAAGCATCCCCAGCAGGATGACGAATGGGGTTTGGCTACTTCCAACATCCTGAAGGGAAAAAGAGGTTGACTTCAATCTGAGCCTCAAGGTGCAGATTTTCCCAGCGGGGAGGAACGGATTGTGAAAATGTCAGAATTCGCAGAAATGGTAAAAACTGGCCTGTTTGGTCAGAATAAAAACAACAAAACTTTTCTGGAAGACTGGAAACCTTATTGCTTATTATTGGACTTTTTGCTCAGGAAGGAAACACATTGATGATTTATGGATCTGAAGATTTAAAAAGATATGGACCAAATGAGGGTCTGAAGGGACATTGAAGAGGGATGAAGGGTAATAAGATTGTAATTATCTGTTGAAAAGAAGGTTGGAAGTCATTCATATATTCCTTAACTTTAGGTTTTTTTCTTTTTTATTCCTTCCTTCCTTCCCTCCCTCCCTCCCTCCCTATCCCTATCCCTATCCCTATCCCTATCCCTATCCCTATTCCTATCCCTATCCCTATCCCTCTCTCTTATTTCAATTTGTCCTTTATTCTATGAAAAAAATGTTAATAAATATAAATAAACAAACAAACAAACAAAAAGGAGGGTCGAGGCACAGACTGATGACAGAGGAACGAATGGCTGGTCTGTCATCTGGATGCCACTGGACCCAGGCAACTGGTGTGAACAGACTTGGGGACGGCGTTCAGACGTTATCCTCACACATCCAGAGGGCGGGTTAAATCTGCTCCATGCTTTGCCTCCTGCCTTTCCGCTGCCTCTGTGTTGCCCTGAAGCCCGGGACTGACAGAAGGGCCCTCTCGGGCGAAGAGCTTCACTCGATCGTGTTCCTCTCGGTGTCTGCCCACCTGGTCCCAGAATAGCTAGATAACGGCCCTCGCTCCGGTCCTCTGGGCCACGAGGGAAGGTTCCTGAGATATGGTGACCTTTGCTTAGGGTGCAACTCCTCTCACAGACTGGGCCAAAGGCATTTCCCTCGCTTTGGGGGTTAAAAGGAAGCGTTGGTTGGTGCTCGGCTTTCTTACGCTTTTCAGTTGGCAACACTGCAAACAATCATGATGCCACCCCTGATCACTGCTCTCCTCTCCCCTCTTTCACCAAGAGTCACCATGCTAGGTAGATAAGCCACATGTTAGGAGTTTGGGGCTTAACGTTTCTATTTTTTTCTCCTCCTCCTCCTCCTCCCCTTCCTTCCCCTTCCCCTTCCCCTTCCCCTACCCCATCCCCTTCCCCTACCTTCCTTCCTTCCCTCCCTCTCTTCTTCTTTCCATCCATCCATCCATCCATCCATCTCCTCCCTCCCCTTCCCCTTTCTTCCTTCCCTCCCTCCCTCCCTCCCTCCTTTCCATCCATCTATCCATCCACCCTCCATCCTCTTCCTTCCTCCCTCCCCTCCCCCCTCCTCCTCCCCACCTTGTTCCAGTATGAGCCCCCCCCAAATGCTCCTCTATAGGGCCATCCTTGTTCCACTGAGGTGGCCTCTCTCATTCTCTCCCCCGCCATGCCCTGAAAGGGGTCCCATCGCCTCTAAGAATAAGTCTGACATTTCCGCTGCCAAAGAGGGGCACTTCAGGGCCCCCTCGGCCTCTTGGAGCATGCGGTTGAACGGCTGAACAGGGGTGAGGCTTCAAAGAGAGCGGAGGGCTGGCTGCCAAGAGGAAGAAGAACAACAATCTCAGTGGGGGCGGGGGGAGGGGGAGGGAACAAGCTGAGGAAGGGCAGGAGACCCCCCTGATTCTAGGAAAATGTTCCTCCATTTGGTCTCCCTTCTTCTGGCTGTCAGCCCCAGATGCCAACTTCTGCAAGTTTCTTGGCTTTTAAAATTTGGGTGCCAGCTTCTGCAGGTACAGTTTAGGAATCAATGTCCTTAGTAGTGCCCCTCCCCTGAACAAGACTGCCACAAGCTGAGCCAGCCTGTTTATTGATAATACCCCCCCCCCCCCAATTGGGACCATGACCGAGTTGCCACCACCCACATCTGTCCTGCTGAGCATTAACTCATTTTGGGGATTGATTGGTAGCCGGCAACTGAAGCTAAGTGGCCTGGATTTGTCCAGAAAGGAAGTTCAAAAACATCCAGAAATGTTTACAAAAAGTTAGCACGTGGCGTTAGCTGACTTGGGCCAGGGTTGTGTGAACGCAACCAGGGAATGTCCCACCATCCCTCCCTCACCGCAATGGAGATCAGAACCAAGTTCTCTCTCATTTAACATCTGCTGATCTAAAGTCTCCGCTCCCGCCCTTCCTTCCCTGGGTGTCCTCTAGAAGTTCTCTCCCAGGGATGGACTTGAGCGATCGAATATTCCTGCACTGAGCAAGGGGTGGACTAGATGGCCTCAAGGGAAGAAGCAACAGCAAGTCACTTCAGTCCTGTTCCTAAGAAAAGCACACGGAGGCCTCCTCAAAGTCTCCAGACTTAATGGAGACTCAACTCAAATTCGGGAGAGTTGGCAATATAAATGGGAAGGGTCAGCAAAAAAAACAAAAAATACTTTTAAAATGATTGACGTCTATTTGCTTTCTGTATGACAACATTTTCTCAGTGCCCTGCTTCTTGTGAGTCAAGACAGTTCCCATAGTAAAACTAGGACATCCAAGTATAGAGAATACAATTACAAACACAGGGCTGGTCCATCATCCACCCCAAGTCCTGTCGGAGCAGGATGGTTTCTGCAGCTTTCCAAACCGCGAGCGAGGTGGAGCCGCCCCTTCACTCAGAGGGCAACACGTTCCAGCCAAGGGCCTAGCTCTGTTCCGTTTCTGTGAACATCCCTTTCTTGGGATCATGGACAGATTCTTCTCCATGCACGATTCTGCCGGAGACCTCCTTTGCAGGAACTGGTGGCGACGAAGGCCAGGGACTTACGAGAATCCCAGTCATGAAACCATTTCCCCCACGGCCCCAATCTCTCTCTGTGCACACAAGGACCCCTTTCCTTCATGTGCCGACATCATTTCTGGCAGAGCATGAAGCACTTTTGCATCTTGGTGTAATGGTTTGTGAGAAAGGCCTTGAGAAACGGGCGAAGAGACACTGCCAAGGGAACAGTCAGATAAGAGGGAGCAGAGCCCGCAGCTGCATAACGGGGGGAGAAAGAGGTTCGGAAGGGACCCTCCCTGGTTTCTTGGGCTGGAAAGGAGACGGCAGGAGAGTTGTACCTTTAGACTTGCAAGTTTCTGTTAATGTGGCCTTGCAATAAAGTAGAATTAGCTCTTTCAGGTTTACCAGGCAAGGCTGACACTTGGTTTCTCATCCTTCCCACTTTTAACAGGACGGTGGGTAGGTCTATGCTGTGTGACACAAGGGGTTATGCAAGACTTGTGTCCCGACACCCCAGGCGGGGATTCGCACAGCCAAGGTGGAGGCAAGGGACTCAGAACAGGAGGAAGTCTTCTTGGGCAGAAAAGCATAACCTCAGAACGAACCTTGAGCTGGTTCCTGAGTGGATGAGCCACGGGTCACCCTGGCAGCGTTCCTCTGTTTCTTTGTCGTCGCTTGGTTGTGGTGGGGGCCTGTTTTGCGTCCACAATGGGCTGGAAACCTTTGTTCCCTGCCCATCCCAGCAAGTCTGCCAGTCCTGCCTGACCTGACTTTCTCCCCAACCTTCAGATGTTTTGTCGGAGGGTGACTGGACGTTCGCAGGCCCCTTCCCTTGCGCCTCATTCTCCTTTCCCCAGCCCCAAGGGAAAGCTGGATTCCATCGAGGTTTGCAGGTGGTTCCTGCACTTGCTTTTGGCATATTTGGGCAGGGGCTGAATTCCCGGCATGAATAGAGGCTGAGCCTTTTCAAAATAAACCAGCACGGCTGCAGGAAATCCCAGGGCTGAATTCCAGGACCCCCACAGACCACTGGCTAGGGAGGAGAATGTGAAAAACAACAGGCCGCCTTTGATGGAGGGAGGTGATGTCTCCGGCAACTTAAACAGAGGCGGAATTTCAATGGCCTTTTGAAATTTGACATTCAAGAAATTGGGTGGGGGATTTTTCCAGATTTTCCCAAGGGGCGGAGAAGTTGGAGGAGTTCCAAGACGACCTTGGAGAAAAGACACAGCAGCCATGAAAACATCAGCTGAGCCCAGAAAGACAGGAAGGAGTAAGGAGGAAACTCAAGACAGCCTTGCCTTGATTCTCTTCGGTATACAGGAAGAGGGGAAGAGAGAGACGCCAGCAGCCTTTCGAGTTTCTCTTATTATACCCCATGACGATAAAAAAGGGTTTTAGGATTTCTCATGCTGGTCAGGTCTTCCCCTGCCCTAAGGCAGGGTTTTTCAAGCTGGGCCACTTTAAGATGTGTGGACTTCAACTCTTTTCTCCAAGGTCGTCTTGGAACTCCTCTTCCTGAATTCCCACTCAATTCTGGGAGTTGAAGTCCACGCATCTTAAAGTGGCGCAGTTTGAAAAAGACTGTACTACAGTAAAGCATCAAAAAAGAGACAGGGCCTCAATCGTGCAGACTTTTTTGGCCCCCTCTCCCCATGGATGCCCTGGGGATAGAAGAGTGGGAATTCAGGAAGAGGGGGGCTGATAAAACCAGGGAACCCCCATCCACACCGCCTACCACCCAGAAGTTCTTCGCAATTCTCCTTTTAAAATGCCTCTAAACAAATCCTCTTTCACCTAACAGAGTGAAAAAAAAGTTTTGGGGAAAAAAGAAACTCCAGAGTTTCTCTGCCTGGCATGACTTCAGGCAAGGATTAGCACAGCCAGCCACACGCTGCAGACACTGGAGGCTTTCAAGCGCCTGAATTACTCACACATGGCTTGCGCTGTGTTCAGGCACGCTCGCGCACTTTCCCGAGTTATGCCTCAGCTTCTGCCCGTCGTACGTTTTACATTGATCACCTAAAACGGGCCTGGGCTGGTTTTATTTTGAAAGGAAAATGGGTTCAGCTTGCCTTGGAAGAGATTTCAGCTCTCCGTAAAGCAGAGCTGCTTCTGGCTATGGCCCATTTGGGGAAAAGATGCTGGCCGGAATAATATGCAAACAGGACTGCAGGCATGCGTTGTTGGGGGCGAGGGGGCAGGCTGCCCTTGGAGACAGCCCCTCGGTCCAAAAGTTCTCTTAGGATTTGAACACCTTTGCTGGCTACCTCTCCGCTTCGGGGCCCCACTCTTAAAAGCTGGGGGAGACAGAGATTTGGAAGGGACGGAGGTGGTCTTGCCCGTACACACCCCCTCGATCCAAGTCCTGGGTGGCAGAAAAGCCCATTTTCCGCTCGCCCTTCCTCCGAGAAGCAGTCTGGCCGCCCTCCCGCCTGCGGGGCTGGCGACACTGGCGAGGGGGTTGCTGAAAGTTCATTCCGGGGATCTGGGGAGGGATTTGAAGGGGACAATGGGCCTTAATCCCTGCAGAGCTGTGATGGCCTGCTTCCCACAGGCTCATTTTGGAGCTGAAAGAAAGATTAAAAAATCATGTGGGCCAATGCCTCTGGCACACAGGCGTTCAGGGAAGACCAGAGAGGGCATATTTGGCCTGTGGGCCAGCTATTCTTCCCCAGCTCCAGATCGCTTCCTCTTCCTCTTTCCTTCCCCGTTGTCCTGCCCTTTAGACCCTCGTGACTGCTGCTTATCTGCTTAGAAAACATTTACGAACGAGCTACTCACCAATAGAATCGCATGCTCTTCAAGGTCCATAGCAGGAAGACTTATCTGTAACTGCAAATATTGCTCACAGCAAACAGCCAACAATTTGGCCAGGGTGTTGCCCGGTGAGTCCACACACACGTAAAGATTTTCACCTGACCTGCTCCCGCCCTCCACAGATGAAATTTTTCCTAACTCACGAGAGAGAACTGCATCCTTTGAACAAACCAACCCTAGACCTTACAGGTAGTTCTCGCTTAATGACCATTCATTTAGTGATGGTTTGGACTTATGGCGGTGCTGGAAGAACCAACTTACAACCAGTCCTCACACTTATGACCATCGCAGCATCCCCTGTGGCCATGGGATCGCCATTTTCGACCATCCCAGCTGGCTTCTGGCAAACAAAATCAACGGGGAACCACATGATTCACTTAACGACAACGTGGTTCACTTAACGCTGGCAGTGATTCACTTAACAACTGCTGCAAAAAAGGTTGTAAAATTGGGTCAGATTCACTTAATGATTGCTTCACTTAGCAACCAAAATTCTGATCCCAACTGTGGTCATTAAGTGAGGACTACCTGTATTTTACTATTCTTCAGTCAGATAGAAAGGATTTTTTTTTCTTTTTCCTGCGGGGAGAAAATTTAAGTGGGATTCTTGGGTAATTTTGGGCTTCTCGCAATATAACGTGGTGGCTGATACGTCTGTGCCCTATTTACCTGCACAGACTTAGCTGCTTACAGCTTCCCTAACTCCACATTTTTGCAACCTATATAAAATAAATAAATGCTTTATTTAAATTGGGGGACTCTGCCCAGGGGGCCTCTTGAGCTCATCCAGGAGGAAGGTGAAGCGACGGAGAGATGGCTGACCCAGAACAGGAGAAAACGCCACAGTCGATGGTCAGAAGCACTCCCAAACCAAGCTCTGAAGGAGCTAAATAGATGCTCCCTTTCTGGGATGCTGGGAAAGATTACTTCGCCCTTGTTTTTCTAGCGAAAGGAGAGTGACTCTGCCCACAGGCGGTGCAGATTTCTGAAGAAGTGGAGTGAAAGGGGAAAAAAAGAGGGATAGAAAATTAGACAAAAGAGAAGCGCTCGCCCCTCCTGAAAGGTGTCCCGAAGCTGTTTGGGAATCCACTGACGATGCAAAACGGTGCAGCCCGGGGGCGGGGCAGGATTTGGCCGAGGCAGAAAAGCTCAGCAGGGCAGTTTCCATTGTTGGCGGCCTTCCGAAGCGTGTGGAGCAATGCTCCTGCACAAAGGGGGCCTTTTCGACAGAAAGCCCTCGCTGGAGGCATGGGGTACCCAGCCCCTGATTTTGTTTCCATGAGCAAGATCAACTACTGGGTTGACCTAACAGTGTTTCTCACCCTTGGCCCCCTTAAGATGGGTGGACTTCGACTCCCAGAGGGGAATTCTGGGAGTTGAAGTCCACCCATCTTAAAGGGCAACGGGTGAGAAACCCTGACCTGATATCTTTGTCCTGGCCCACTTGGAAAGCTTAGCACTGCCTAGGGAATTGCTGCCTGCATCCCCCCCCCCCCTCATTCAGACTGGAAAGAGGTCACTGGCTTTAAGACTTTGTCTAAAGGAGAGGTGAATTTCATCAAAAGTTTTGCTTTTCTGTTCTCTCTTGCGCCTTAATTACTTGGGAATTAACACATTCTTGGCAAGGGGGCACTAATCCCCGGCACATGGGGGAGGAGGGGAGGCCACCCGCAGCTTTTGACCCTCTCTGCCCCCCAAGACGACTCGGAAAAGGGTTCAGGACTTCCTGTTGCCCAAGCCTCACCTGTTGAATTACGTGCCTGTTCAGCAGCTCTCAAGGGGAGCAGGAGGCTGGCCGACCAATCCTGACAACCCGTTGTTGACAGTTGACTCCAATGGTCACCTTCCCTCCCTGCCACCCTCACACCACTCCCAGCCTCTGCAACTGGGCATGTATAGCAGCCTGGATGTGAAAGATCAGCTCTTCTCCAGAAAGAGGCCCGGTTGATGGCAGGAGAGCAGCACTGACTGGCTTTTTCAGGTCAGTTGGCAACCACCCTGCTGAAGAAGGTGAGCTGAATAAGGCGACAGTGACATACCATTTTGATGTTGCACTGGGTCTACCCATTTCTCTTGTCCCATCTTCACTTTACACACACACACACACACACACACACACACACACACACACCATGTACACCTGTCTCTTGCACAAGAGCGGGGCAAAGGAAAAAAAATCCAGCAACCCCTAGCTGACCCTTTGCCAAGCTGCAAAAATCCAGAATCCGGGGCCTCTTAGCAGCGCCCTTCTGCCCAGGAAATTCTGCAACAATCATCCTCATTAACTCTTATTAGTGTGAGGCCCGTCTCTGGCCTCTTTGCAAATGGCCGGTAGGCTTATGAATAGAGGGGCCCTCTTGGCCCCTTATGCCTGCTGTCTTCAGAGCTCCCTGCCCCCCCAACCTCAGAAGGCCGACTTGGGGCACAGACTCGCTGCCAAGCTCCGCTGAGATGGAACAATTTAATAAGAAATTGGAGAACTGCCAGCATGGCGTCCTTCATTGCACGCCACCTGCCTGGCTGCACAAGAGGGGCCCGAATGGCAATGCCCTCAATCTGCCCCCCACCCCTTTGGCACTGGTCCTGAATCTCTCAGGATGGGGCCAGGACAAAATCTAAACTTGATTTCATTTCGTTGATCCTTAGAGCAGTGTTTCTCAACCTCAGCCACTTTAAGGTGGGTGGACTTCAACTCCCAGAATTCCCCAGCCAGCATTCATTCCGTATCCTGATCAGAGTCTGGTTCTCCCATCTTGTTAAAATTTGGGGTAAGCGTGGAAGAGTTTGGCAGCGGTGTCCAAGGTGCCATGTGGATGTAGCCAGCTGACCTTGAAAAGCTGAACAGTGCTAGGCTCGGTTAGATCTTGGATGGGAGGCCACCAGGACATCCTGGGACCAAAGGTCAGACTGAGAAGTTAAAAAGAAACTCCCCAAAGGAAATAGGTAAAGGCCACACGTCTGTGAAATCACCAGGGGTCCCATCTGGGTCAAGATTCCTATGATTTATTTATTTGTGTCAGAAGCATCACAATTAAAATAAGGCATACTGTAAAACATAGAATTTAAAATATAAGATATAAAAGTTAAAATATATAAGAGTTAAACAGATCTTGCTCAGAAACTGGCAACATTAATTGCATTCTGTCGCGCTGTCATGAGGTCCTCAAATGTGCATTGGTCAGGGCACAAAGGACAAGTGTACAAGTGTGTTGTTGTCTGCATGTCTCCACATTCACAAAGGGCAGAGGCCACCAGACAGCCCCATTTGTTCAGAGTATCTCTGGATCTTGTTATTCCCGTGCGCAGTCTGTTCAGCGATTTCCATACTTCCCAACTTCACCAGACCCAGGTGGGTCCTCTGCTGGTTCCATCCAGTGTGGGTTCTTTGTAGCTTTCCATAGGTCCACTCTACTTTCAAATTCATCTAAATCTTCCGTTGACCTCAGGAAACTTTTCCTGGATTTTAGTCTCTGAGGAGCTGGTTGTAGGCCATAAAGAGGGTGTTGTTTGGATATTGACGATTTAAGCCTCTCTCTATATGCTGCTGCTTCTCTACAGACAGCAGGCGGGGCAATGCCTGCTAGGTGGTAGATCTTTTCTAGAGAGGTAGGTTTCAGAGATCCGGTAATACTTCTGCTAGTTTCATTCAAAGCAACGTCTACTTTCCCAGCATGGGCTGATTTATACCAAACCGGCCAGGCATATTTGCCTGCCGAGTAGCAAAGGGCTAATGCTGTTGTTTTAAGGACCCTTGGTTTGGCACCCAAGTAGAACTCGTTAATTTCCTGAGAATGTTGTTTCTTCCACTGACCTTCAATTCTGTATTGATACTGTGATGTTTATATGTTAGGGCCCTGTCTAACCTTTATCCTGTGATAAAGGCAATGGTTTCCAAGATGCTCCAGCATCAAACTGGGTTATTGGGGTGGAGAAGCCCCCAAGTGGGAATCTTCAACTAAGAAAACCTTTTCCTCACCTCTACTCTCTGCTGGGAAGGAGATTAGGAGCTGATATTCAACAATTTGCAAAAATAGCGCCTTTCAAAATGCAGGTTTGCTGACAGGAAAGCTCTGGAAAAAAAATCAGCGTTTACTCGGCTATAAAGTACTCTAGCGCCACCTGATGGTAAAACCTTGGGAGCATTTTTTTCAAGGGCATTTGACACAAAAGTGCCCAGTGACTGGGGTCTTTGCACACCCCCTCTCCCTCCCAGATGAGAGAATACCCAGGCCTTTTTGTAAGCTAGAAATAAATTAAAAGGATGAAATAATGTCATTATCTTACAAACTCTTCCTGGTTAAGATTGAGCCCTTCAAAACCAGCACTTTGCCTCTACCAGCTGTTTGTCATTCTGTGGGTGGGCATCCCCAGAAAGTGCAACGGTGGGCATTTGCTCATTCACACGTAGTGAGTGTTGGCTAGCATGGGGTCTGACCCAGCCATTCTCTTTGAGTCTCTCCGCTGGACCTACCAGGCAGGGTATGAGGAAGCAAGAAACGTCCCTGTTGGGGGAAATCTGGAATTATCAATAGAAATTCTTTTAAAAATCAACTTCACACATCACTGCCCCAGGGAAGAACAGGATAGGCTGTGGGACAGATGCTAAATTCAGCCTGACCATCGGAGGGGAGTAAAAGGCACTAAACAATCATTTATTGTATGAGCAGCCAATGCTTTTCTCAGAACAGTACATTCATTTATTACCCCTTCTCTCCTTCACCCCATGATCATCTTAGTCTTCAAAGCCTGCAGGATGGGACCTTTTTGGTGCTGGTGCCTTAACCGTCCGGCTGTGTCAGATCACAATCCCCATCATCCTCAGGTGGTCCAGCCTGGGAGGACAGAAGCTTCAATGTGGCCCATCTGGAGAGGCAGAGGGCTGTGTTATAACCTTCCGTTTTTCAATCTAGTGTCGTGTTTCTCAACCTGGGCAGCTTTGAGTGGACTTCAATTCCCAGAATTCCCCAGCCAGCTGGGGAATTCTGGGAGTTGAAGTCCACACATCTTAAGTTGCCCAGGTTGAGAAACACTGATCTAGTTAATCTCTAAGGGGGTTTCCTCCCCCCCCTCCCCTGCTTTCTGAGTTCCCATTCTGACTCCTCAAAGCTGTCTGGCACACCTTTTAGAGAGAACAGGGGCCTTTGCAGACATCTGCCAGGGTTTTGTTGAAATGGGGCGGCGGGGGGGTGGGGCAAAGGACCAGAAACCAGCATCCGGGTGTCTCTGATAAAAGCAGGTTGCGGCTGCCATCAACAGCGACCCTCATGGTGCTTTGCTCCCCTTCTAAATTATTTATGACCCCCTCCCCATTTCTTCCAAAGGATTTGCACACAATTGGGACCAGAACCTCTGTTGCTAAGCAAGGTGGTTGTTAAATGTGTGAAAGGTCCCCTGCGCAAGCACCGAATCATGTCTGACCCTTTGAAGGGACGCTGCTTTCATGACGTTTTCTGGGCAGACTATAGCGGGATGGTTTGCCATTGCCTTTAGTGACCTTTTTTGCCACGGCTGTTAAGTGAATCACCATGGCCATTAAGTGAATCATGTGGTTGTTAAGCAAATCCGGCTTCCCCCATTGACTTTGCTTGTCAGAAGACGGCTGGGAGGATTGCAAACGGCAATTGCGTGACCCCAGGATGCTGCAACCATCATAAATACATGCTGGATGCCAAGTGCCTGAATTTTAATCACATGACTGCAGGGATGCTGCGATGGTCGTAAGTGTGAGGACTGGTCATAAGTCACTTTTCCCAGCGCTGTCGTAACTTTGAATGGTCGCTAAATGAATGGTTGTAAGTCGAGGACTGCCTGTATTGGCACACATTTCCTCTTTCTCTTTTGCTAGTTCCCTTCCATAACACAAACTTTTTGCAAGCCTCGTGGGGCAGAGACCTCCCACTCCTCCTGGTCCTCGTTCTCCTCTTTTTATTATGGGTGGGATGTAGGAGGGGGTCCCCTTCCTAATGTCTCTGCCAGAACCCCTTTCTCCATCCTGACCATCCCCCCAGCACTGGCCAGGCTGAGTCAGCCACGCGAGTCAAGCTTTCAAAGGGAGTCCTAACATGCCACAAGCTCGTTTTAGTTTGGCGCAGGCTGGAAAAGGGTTGAACAGGGAACTCTGAACTGCATCGTAACTCGAATAGAAGTTCATGGGCTGTGCTCAGCTGGTATTGCAATTTTCACCCATCCCCAATTGGAAAGTAAGTATGGGAAATGGTTAGAGCCGGGGTCGGCAACTGCAAGCCCGTGCACAAAATCTGCCCCCAGGCTACTAAGTTCTCTGCTATACCTAACCTTTCCCCTTGCAAAAATAAAATAAAATAAAACTTTAAAGGAAGGAAGCATTCATCTCTGAGTATTTCCTTGCAGCAGGGCTTTTGTGAATCGGTATTTGGGCAGCAGAGAAATTTAACAAACAAATAAATTTTATAATTGTCCCATGGTGACACTCTTATGCTTTCAAAATTCCCGCTGTCTCTCCCAGTTCTACCATAATTGACAAACATTTGCCATTTAAAGCCACAGGTCTCCTGAGAAGGGCTGACAGCCGCAGGCCTGTGTTCATGCAGCACAGACGAGTTAGTGGCTGAGGCTAAGCATGGTTAGTGTTAATCCTGGCTTGCTTCGGAGGGATAAATCGTGTGTTTGTTTAGTTTTCGGCTCCATTCATCCTGAGAATCTGAGTTTAAGTCAGGAGTCCGGTGACGTGTGTCATGTGGATGTGCCAACCAAAGTGAGGCTACCCAGCCCTTCAAAGAGGTTAGCCCAGACCCTGGAGAGACCCTCGGTGTAGTTCTTCCAAAGGACCGACTTTTGCCAACATCTTTCTCCTGCCACAGGCTGGAGATCAGTGGCCACATGCCAGAAGCCTCCTCTGCAGGTTCAAAGCTGCAAAGTCACAGGAAAGCTGCCCCCAAGGCTGGGCACCCCCAGAGGGCACTGGGCACTGCCCACATTGACACCCTGGTTTGGTTAGCAGGGGGCTTAAACCCCAGTTTAGTTTCCTTGCAGCCTAGGGGGTTGCCAAAAGCTCACGGAGGTGGCTTGGTTCCCCCAACCCAGCCAAAGAAGGCAAACATTTGCCTTTGCCCATTGGCACTGCCAAGCAACCAACATCACTGGGTGGCTTCCTGCAGCCCTGGCTCAATTCAGGTAGTGGGCCTGTGGTGGGGGGCAGGAACAGCCTCCCCACAAGACTCCCAGGCCCGACCCTCCTGGCTCTTCCTGCAGGCCTTGGCCAGGACCGGAGGGCAGCTCAGCATCTCTGCTTGTGAGAATGGGGTGGAAGGAATGAACAAATGTGCCCGCCGCCTCCCAGCCTCATCTACTTTGCAGGGTTGTTGTTCGGTAAAACCACGTGGTGCTTTTACACGGGGTACTTCCCTACCTACCCACCCCGCCTGGTCATCCGGACGGTTTCATCGCTGCCACCTGGGGATTTCGGGGGCGCCGAGGGGCAGCAGAGCCGGACCCCGCCGTCTCGCGCCCGCCGAGCAGCGGAGCCCCGATGCCCGCCTGCCTCCTTCCGCGCATTTGCACACTTCATGCCGTTTGCATGCCATGCTGCCCCCCCCCCCACCCTTTTTCTCCGGCTTTGACTCTCCACCAAGAGGGGGAGCACAAGATGATGCGACGCGGAAGGGGACGGCCCCCCTTTTCCAGTTGCTATGGGAACCGTCTGGGTCATGCCTGGCATTTTCTCTCCTCCTCTCCCCCACCCCGGTGAGTCCCAGGGCGGGGGGGGGGAAGGCGGGACGGCCAGCCCAGGCAGCCCCCGCGCTGCCATTGGCGGGGGCGGGCACGTGACGCCCGCTGGAATGAACCCCTGGCATTTCTCCGCTCTGCGGCGCGCGCTGGTCGGGCTGCGCGGCGGCTCCGCTGGCTGGCGGCTCCCCCGGGGCTGCTGCGCGGGCGCGCGGGGGGGAGGCCCGCGCGGGCACGCGGAGGGCAGGTAAGCCCGGGCGCGCGGGGGGGCGCGGCTGTCATCGCTCCTTCGCGGGCGGGGGGCGGGACCGTCTGCCACCCGCCCGCCCTCCCTCCCTCCCTGTGGGCGCTGCTGCTCCGGGCCTGGCACTGCCAGGGCGGGCGGGGGGCTGTCACGGGCAGGCGCTCGCCCGCAAATGCCCCGGCCCCGAGCAGGCGCCCGCCGCCCGCCAGATGTGCCGCACCGCACTCCCCCAACCCTCGCGGGCGCGTCCGGGCACATCTGGCGGGCCGCCCGCCGGGGAAACGAAGGGGGCTCCGCTTGCTCCCGGGCAGTGCCGGGTGCCTGCCGGCCAGCGGGAGACTTCGGCCCCCATCCTCCCCAGCCTGGCTGCGGCGAGGGATTGTGGGAGCGGTAGTCCCATCATCTGCGGGGTCCGCCGCTGCTGGCCGCCGTCCGGCCATCCCGGCTTGGCCAGGGGTGGGAAGGCCACCCGGAGATGCCGCCTCGCTCTTTGGGGATGCAAGGCTCAGGGTCGTGGGTTCACATGCACGCGCTGAAGCCCGGAGGGCTGTGCTTTCTCCGGCAGAGGTGGGACCGAACCGCTTTTTCCCCTCGTGGGTAAGGATGATGAGAGTTGTGGTCCAGAAGGTCGAGGCTGGTTGGAGCCGAGCAAACGTCTCTGAGCCGGGGGGGGGCGGGGGAGGAAAGAAACAGTTCTCCTCTGTGGCATCTCTGCAGAGGAAGGCTGCTCCTGAATGGGGAGGCTCTTCTTGGAAGGCCATTTATAGCAATCAGTCGAGGGTGATTTTTTTTTTGGTGGGGGGGTGAGCGACTTGTCCAAGAAGCCACCTACTGAATAGATTTCCTGACACCTGGTGTTCAGGACAGTGACTGATCCTGGAAGATTTATCCTGCCTTCGGAACCCACTGAGCTGTCCTCTGCAGATCTCCTCAGCTCCCTCAAAACTCTCTCCTCCGTGAGAATCTGGGCCCTCTGTTCCGAACTGGGGGTTCTCCAAAGGTGATCCAACTACAATGCCCAGAGTTCCCAGCAGCTGGGAATTTGGGGGGCTGTTGCCTAATGTCTGTGGAGGGGGTCAGGTCTGGGGAAATTTTCCCCCTCCTATATGTTTCCCTGACACCCTTCTGGGACTGCTGGGGCAGTCCCCACGTCTTGTGGCGGAGAGTTCCGTCGCCGCCGAATTAGCCATGGACACGGGCCCCTTTCCTGTCATGCGGCTGAACAGGGCAGCTTCCTTTATAAGCCTGTTCTTTGCGAGAGACCGCCATGGCGGTCTTCTTGTCTTCAGAAACCCACGTGTGTGTGTGTGTGGGTCTGGTGGCTAGCCGGAACCGAGAGTTTGCCCTCGCTGGTGCGCGGATGTGCCTGTATCGGTGTTTCAGAATGAGACAGCCGGGACCAACTGGTGGGAAAGCCCCTGCTTCAGAGCTATCCGGCGTTGGTGCTGGGCCAGCCACTTGCTCGCAGCCTCGCCGTCGCTTCTGCGCTGCAGGGAGGAGAAAAACACAGACTTTTCGTGCAGGGCTTTTTCGCCAGGCGTCCGAGCCGCCCTTTGCAGCCCAGGGCCATCCCAAGGGGTTGGGACTACATCTCCCAGGATTCCTAGCCAGCTGGGGGATTCTGGGAGTTGCAGGTGGGGAACCAGAAGCACTAGACAGATTTGTTTTAGACAAACCATCCAAAGCAAGGAGACCCAGAACAAAAATGGAAGTTGCGTGTGTATCACCCTGAGAGAAATACAAAGATTTTTCAGGCCCATAGACAAATGTCAAACCATGGTGTATTTATTTGTTGGCTTTAAGACAGAGTAGCTCAGGAGAAAGGGCAGTGAGGTTCTGCCATCCTGAGATCAAACATAATACAGGCAGTCCTCGCTTAATGATGGTAATTGGGACTGGTGACTCCATCGCTAAGCGACGCGGCCGTAAAGCACGACGTCACGTGACTGCGCCAACTTACGGCAGCAGTTGCAGCAGTCCCAGTTGCCGTTGTTAGGCGAATACTGTGCAGTTGCAGCATCCCGCAGTCATGTGATCACCTTTGTGACCTCCTGCCGACTCCCCCATTGACTTTGCTTGTGAGAAGCCGACAGGGAAGGTCACAAATGGTGATTGTGTGATCTCAGGATGCTGCAACCGTCGTAACTGCAAGCTGATTGCCAAGTGCCTGAATCATGGTCATGTGACTGTGGGGGACGCTGCGATAGCCATAACTATGAGGACCCATCATAAGTCCCCCTCATTCAGCACCGTCGTAACTTCAAATGGTTGCTGAATGAGCAGTTGTTCAATGAGGACTACCTGTAGAGAGAGAGAGAGAGAAAAGTTGATTCTTACCTGGTCACCTGTAGCAAGCAGGACTAAGATGCAGGTAGTCCTCACTTAATGACCAAAATTGGGACTGGCAACTTGGTTGTTAAGCAAAGTGGTCGCTAAGTAAAACCGCAACTGTGCTTATGATCTGATTTCAGCTTTCCTTTGCTTTACAGACCTGTGAAGGTCATAAATGCGAGGATTGGTCACAAAGTTACTTTTTCATCACCATTGTTCGCAGTTGCAAATCATCACTAAACAAGGCAGTCGCTAAGTGAGGACTACCTGTATAGGTAACCAGGAAAGTAAAATGTACACATTTTTTGTTTTCCTTCCTGCTTTAAAGCTTATTTTGTGTAGTGGAGCGATATGCAGGGCAAGTCCACGGGCGTCACGCTTAGACTCTTGCATGTAGAGAAGAGAATCCAACATCCAGAATCTGCGTTTGATCAGAAGACAGCCTGGGCAAATTTTGGCCAGTGATTCTACCTTGCAGGATTGTTGTGAGGGCTGAAGCTGGGAGACTCCGTGTGTCCTGGGGAGAAGGAGCGGAGGATTTCTCTCCCGTTTCCTCCACGCACGTGCTTATTCCTAATGAGCTGCGCGGTCCCTTGTGGGAAACAAGCTCTTGAAATGGAGATGAGATTTGGAACGGGGCGGGGGCAGGGGGGGAGAATTTTTAATTTTTGCCCGATGCTTTTTTCCTCCTTGACAGCTCCCCCCTCCTACCCCCATATGGGAAGCTAATTATCTTGCACCAAGGGATGACAACAAAGAATGCTGTGGCGCCTGGAAGGCCGGCGCATTCACGATGGCACCTGCTTCGGGGGGGGGGTTGCCAGAAAAGCGGATCCGTGAATTGCGGCGCCCTCATAAATGTCTGGGTCTCTTTGGGGCCTCTTTGTCACGGACGCTGTAGCTGAAAGGGTCGAGGGCCACTCGGCACACCCACCGTGCCCAAGCCCCCAGCCCCCTCCTTGGCTGCAGCCCCCTCTTGGTGTGCCAGTCGCATCCCAGCGATGCCTCCACTGTGCCGCTTCCCCTCTGCTCAGCTGGACCAAAGTGCGTTTTTCAGGTGTACGCCAGCCCCAGGTTCTCTGCCGTCGATCCTGTGCAGCTTGCTGGGGAATTCTGGGGGTTGAAGTCTGCCCATTTTAAAGTGCCAAGGTTGAGAAACATGGCTCTAACTCCTTAGTATCTCTTTAGTTTTTCTCATGTTGGAAAGCAGCAATGTTGGACCCAAGGCACCCACAATTTCAGTGGCATGTCAGCTTTGAGGATGGGGACAAAGACTGACCCCTGCGAGGTCACTGGTTTTGCCCACCCTTGTGATGTGACTGGGGTATTTCTTCCAGCTGGAAAGCCAGAACAGTTGGTTTGTGGAGAGAGGCGGCCGGCAGGCTTCTCTGAAGATATGAGGTTGCGGCAAGATTTGAAGAGTGCCTTATTTGCAATGTAGCATGGCGGATTTGATAATCTCAGCCAAAGTGTGTCATGGTTAGCTTAGCAGCAGCCAAGGATGCCGAAGAGCCTTTAATACAGTAATGAATTTAATTATCAATAACGGTTACTTTATTTCACCGCAAGGAACTTTAAAATAATAACCCCAAGGGGAAAAACCAGTAGTGCAGGGGCAGGGATAATGAAAAAAAGTTGCTGTTATGTGACTTGGTTCGGCTGGAATGTCCCCCTGTAATGTAACTTAGGAACTGGTGCTTAAGTTTTCCTCCTCCCTCACCATCCCTTTTTCCTTTTGTATTGTGCCTTTCCGATTGTCAGCTTTCCCGGATTTGTCTTAATTTGCTTTATGCGATCTGCTCTAGCATCTTTGTGGCCGAAGAGGACGGTTTTGGGGTATACAAAAAATTGCCCCTTTTACACCCAGCAGCCTTTTATTCAGCGTTTCCATGACCTGGGATGTAAGTAAACAAAGGATGAAAAGCAGCATCTGGCTTAGATTGCACAGCTATGATAAATTTCTCTGATGTTTAATGGTCATTAAATTGCAGCAGCAGCTGGCCAAGCCTGGGTGGAAAGAAGGCTTGACTATGAGATGCACCAGGAGCTCTTTCTGGAAGAGTTACAGCCAGGGGCTCAACCAGAAGTGATTTGTGAAGCCAAAGAGCTTCATAGGAACCCTTTTCCTGCAGGTTTGGGGAGACCCCTCCCTCTTACAAGTTATCTTGCCTGCCTGCCCTTTGGGGGGAACGGGTAAATTGGGGGTGGGTGGGTTATGGAGGGATTAAAAGTGGGGCCTGCCTTGCAGAATCTCAAAAAGCCTCAGAATTGTAAAGATGCAGTACAGGTAGTCCTCGCTTAATGACCACAATTGAGACCAGAATTTCAGTTGCTAAGCAAAGTGGTCATTAAACAAATCCAACCTGATTTTATGACCTTTTTGCAGCGATCATTAAGCAAATCACCGCAGTCATTAAGCGAATCATGTAGTTCCCCATTGATTTTGCTTGCTAGAAGCCGGCTGGGAAGGTCAAAAATGGTGGTCACGTGACCACAGGATGCTGCGATGGTCATAAATGTGAAATAGTTGCCAAGCGCCCAAATCATGATCACATGACCACAGGATGCTGCAACGATAATAAGTGTGAGTACCAGCTGTAAGTTGTTTTTTTCAGCACTATTGTTAAGTCTGAACCGTCACTAAACGAATGGTCATTAAGTGAGGACTACATGTATTGTCTGCAAACAGGAACAGGAAGGAGAAATCAGGTGAAATAAAAATAATTTCCCCTCACTTCTTCTAGATTGGTTGGGATCCCACTCCTTTCGTCCCCCAGCATAGCCTTTGAAACATGTGGAAATTTGTGTATTCGGCTGTGGAAATATCTTTAAAGAAAGGAAAGTTTCTAGCCCTCATGGGGTACTCTGTCTTTGGTGCTCCGTCCTGCCTGAGTCCAGTGTGGGACTCTCTCAGACCCTAACTGTGCTGGTTGGGAGTCCGTGGGATTTATAGGGATTTCCTGGAGGTGGGGGGAGAGCAACTTGCAGACCTTGGAAGGGTGAGCCGAGGCTAGTTGGCTGTGAAAATGCCATGGATGTGCCTAAAGTCGGAGGACTCAAGCTGGGGCCTTTAAGTGGGGAAGTTGGTTTTCCTGCAGACGAGCATCTCAGGGTGCAGGGGTGGGTGTTAAATATGACCCTGACAGGTGGACTTGGCCAACCTAAGTTAAGGAAGGCTTATCTGTGACGGTTGGCCATGATAGCTAAAGGAAAATCCAGGTTCCAAGATGGTGCCCCAAAGCTGTGCTGATTCTGCCTTGGCACAGCTTGTCCTCCTAGCAGCTCTTGTGTAAGAATGACCCCGCCTCCCCACCAATTTCTATCAAAATATTCTTAGCTTGTAGGCTAGGAAAGATCTCAAACGTCACCCAGGAGAAGGAGCTGTTAGTGGGATCAATGAATCGAGGAAACTTGGTCCAAAGCTCTGCTTTTCATGAGAAGGACGAGGGGGGTCTTTCAGCCTCTGTGGGGCAGAGAATCCTGCCCAAACTGGGCTCTTGAATTCAGGACCACCATGCAGGGCATTTCCTTCATTGGTCTGGTGCAACTGCTTGGCCCCCAATTCTTCCTCACATCCCCAGGTCAGGCACCCCAATTTGATGCTTTCAACGTTACCTGAACTAACTCTGCATTGGCACCGGGTATGATAGAACCATAAATTAATGCCATACGCCGGGCACGTAGGATACGCTAAGCAACCTTTGGAGGCTGGATTGCTGGTGGACCCTACTCATTGCAGTTGGCATCCACAACTTCCTCTTCTTCTTAGCTTGCACTTCGCTTTTTTAAAAGCGCACCCTTCCCGGGTCTTCCCCACATGGGTTGGTCCAAATCCCCATCCTGAATTCTCCCATGGGGGGGGGGGTAGGAATTTGGGGGACTGTCCAGCTGGAGAATGTAGCACCAACCCATTGAGGGAAGACATGGTCTTTTGCAGAAAAGTGTGATGGTGATGATTATTGTTATCGCTATTAGGGAAAAGGACTCCTAAATTCAAATCAATTTATGTCTAATGCCTCCCCCCCTTCTCTTTATCTTCCTTGAATGGCTAATTTATATGCTAATGAACCCGCTGGAAATCAGTGAGTCCTGCAGATCGATACAGGAAGATTCGGTGGGGCAGAGTGACCAGTTAATGGAATCTTTTCCAGGCGACGCCAGCAATAAAAATGAAACAATTAGGGGAGGATAAATGGGCTGGCGTGGGGGCGGGGTGGGGGCTGAGTGCTTCCTATTCCAGTGGCATGAATTAATGCATGAACCCCTTCCCGCAGCCTTCTCCTTCCTTCTCTTCCCTGGGCCCTGTTCGCCTTTTCGCCCTTTTTTCCTCCGGGGCTGGGTTGCCCCGAAGCGTGCCCAGGCGGCGACCTGGGCATTAAGTCTGCGTTTTTGCCGAGAGATCCGCGACACAAACTTTATAAACTTCGCAGTCCATCCGGCTGATCCGGAGGCAGGAAGTCCTCGCTTGGGTTGGTATTTATTTCTGCAAACGGGCTGTGGGTGTGTGGGGGGTCGATTTCTGCATCTCCGGGGGTTCGGAATTCACCTGCAAAGGTGCCCTTTTTCAGTTGGGGTTTTCGAAGGGTGCGCCCGTCTGCGCGAGGCAAGTTGTTCTGGGGGGTGCCCTGTGGCTACATTTGCCCAATTCTCCGTGGGCACCTTCCTTACGCTGGCTGGTTTCGGCGGGATGTTAATTCCCTGGCATGAAAACCCTTGCGTTGGTCTCTCACCCGTCCCCGGCAGAATAATGCTATGCCGCTTGGCTGACCCTGTGTGATTAAAAAAAAAAAAGGGGGGGGGGGAGATAAGACCCTTCCGAAACTATTTGCATGAAATACTGCAGTCAAAAACGCACGGCTTCGATTGGCCGTTGCTAGGAAATGCCATAATCATCTGGAAATTAGTTCTTTATTTTCCCCCATCCGCCCTCCCCCTTCTCCATCTTTCTTCCTAGCCCGCGAGTAGATATTGCCGGTGGTTGTGCTGAGAAAGGACGAACAAAGGCGGAGTGGCGGGATGAGCCCATGAGACAGACCCCCCCACAAAAGGTGGCCGTGCAGCGCCTTTCGGGCACCACCTCGGAGCATCCCTCGGGGGTCTCGCAACCCCGGCCTTGGGAGGCTGCTGGGATCTCCCCCTTTGGTTAGGATCCGATGTGGGGAACAGGAGGCTCTGGAGCCCCTCGGGGGTGGTGCAAGATTGAGGGGCACCGCCAGGGGGGATGAACGGGGGTCTTGGCCCCCCTCGGCAGCTGCACCCGCTTTCTGACTCATGCGCTGCAAATGCCAGGATCCCTGAAGATGCCCCGGTCGTGAAGGTAAGGGGCAAACCGGTGCTGGTGGATTGGGGAAGCAGGGGGTGACACCCCTGCCCACTCGGGACCCCCACCCACTCTTCTGCAGTGTTTTCTTTATATTCATGGGGGGATCTATGTTACAAGGGTACAAACGCTGGCATGTCTGGATGTGGTGGACTTGTTTTTTGTTTGAAAGAAAACTGGGGAGTTGTTTATCTAATTGCACAGGGCAAGCTTCTAGACCTCATTGTGGCGAAGAGGAGACATTTTAGGCAGTGGAGGGTTTAAAACTGCAGAGGGCTTTGAAATTCCATGAGGGGAGGATCTAGGTTTCTATACAATGCTGGTTAGGGATGAGGTGGAGTGGGAAGACCCGGGTTCAAGGAACAGGTGACATTGCCTACCTCACAGGGTTGTTGTGGTGGGGAAAGATAGGTCTTGTACTGTACTTAGATAGAAACACATCCCAAATAAAAATGGTGAGAGGACCATCTTCATTTTTCCCTGAAACTTTCTTGGAAGTGACAACCCCACCATTGTGGAGATTTGCAGGTTGTGATTCCCCGATCAAGGCAAGGAGGTGGTTTCATTTTGTTGACAAAAATTACCTGGGGGAGGGGGAGGATTTAAACATGTGAATGCTCTGGGTATTAGGTAGGGTTCTTTTCCCATGGGATCTATGTGGAGGCTGTGGTACATCAGACAGGCCAAAGGGAAGTCACAGGGGGAGAGAGAGAAAAACGGAAAATAAAATTGTAATCCGGCTTGTGAAACTCACTGCCACCAGCTTCCCACTGAAGTAGATCTTAAGACACCCCGGGAGATCCTTTGAGCTATGAAATGCCACGCACGTGTCTTCCCAAATGAAGACGAGCGGGGTGGGCTACGAGACCTCCATAGACTGCCAGGTTTTGCTTATCTTCTTAGGGAGGCGGTGACTACAGCTCCCATCATCCCCTGCCCTTGCCCATTGCAGTTAGGGCCAAGGCAAGGTGGGGTCCGATGTGGGGTGGGGTGGCTGGGCAGGAAAATGATTATTTAGGAGGAAAACGATGGGGTTTATTTCCTTTCGCTATTAGCTATTAGCAGACGAGGGGGGACTGCCAGTTAGTCAGGGGGAGCTTGAATGTAGCAAAAATCGAGTTTCTTCCCTTTCCTTGTGTGTGTGTGGGGGTCCTGTGCCAACCAGCCCCTTGGCCTTTCTCTCTCCTCACAAAATTGGTTTTGCTTTGCAAACTCTACAGAAAAATTGCAGGCTATCCTGCTGCACAAGCATCATCCGGGCGCGACTGAACAGAAATGGCCCAGGCGGCCTGGGACTACAACTCCCATAATTCCCAGCCACACGAGCGGCCCATCCGCGTTGGGTGGGGGCAGCTGGAACCCTCCCTTCCGTCGGGGTTTGGCGAGGGGTGGCCTGCCCGTCTCGAAGATGGGTGTGTGGGATCCGAACTCAAGACTGGACCCTTTTCTCTCCCTTCCTGCAGGGTCTGCTTCACCG
This sequence comes from Candoia aspera, assembly GCF_035149785.1. Classification (NCBI taxonomy): domain Eukaryota; kingdom Metazoa; phylum Chordata; class Lepidosauria; order Squamata; family Candoiidae; genus Candoia; species Candoia aspera. The sequence continues at coordinate 188,239 of NC_086170.1, forward strand.
TTCTCACCCGGCGCCCGGCCTGTGGGCTGTTCTGGATGGTCGCCATGGAGAACGAGCAGCTCCAGACACCGCCGCCAGTCAGCAACCCGGGGCCTGCAGCCACCACAGCCACCAGCAGCAGCAGCAGTGGGCGCCAGGCGGGCCCCCAGATCTCCGTGTACAGTGGGATCCCCGACCGCCAGACGGTCCAGGTGAGGGGAAGGCGGCCAGTGGCCGGGCCTGAGGGTGGAAGCCCTAGAAGGCCAAAAGGGCGAGAAGGAAATGGATCGTGTGTTCCCACCAAGGGGGCTGATGCGGTTGAACTGGGGAGGAGGGTCAGACTAGATGGCCTTTGAGGTCCAACTCGGTGACTTCCTGGGATGCCCCCTCTTCAGTGCTCCTCAACCGGCGGACATGAGTTGGGGGAGATCAGGGAGGTGGAGGGTGTTTCTTGGCCTCTTGTGCCTCCCAAAACAACTGAGATTCATTTTTGGAGCAATAGGTGGGGCAGAGGAAAAATGTTGGAATGGCAAGGTAGGGGGTTTCATCGGGAAGAGCTCTTCCGCAGGGGAAGAAGATGCCCCCCAAAGTGGTGAACTCTCCTTTGCTGGAAGGATTTGAATAAAGACCAGAGTGGTGGATTCCTGCCCTGAGTGGTGGGTTTGGACTAGATGATCTCCAGGCTCCCTTCCAGGGTCCTGTGACAAAGTCCAGGAGGATGCTGATCTGGAATTGGTTGGTAAATATTGCCCTCTAGTGGCCCTTGGAAGCACTGGCACTATGTCTTCATGGCCTGGTGCGCCAAATACAGGGCAAGTGAGCCACGCAGAAGTAATTAATAACATTAATTAATTAAGAAGCTGCCCAAATGAAATTATGATCTGATTTATACCTTGCTTCACTTCTCTCTCTTCCCCTTATTATCTTCCTGCCAACCTTGACAACAGTTCTGTTGCTGTGCTCTGTGTGAGTTCTCTTTCTGAATGTTCCTCCTTATTAGAATGGGCTGGACATGGTGTTCCACATTCTGCTATAACATTGTTGGTTTAATTTTGGCTTGGTGTTCTGTGCAAATAATGTGGTACATAAACAACGATGAACGGTTGTAGTATGCAAATCACTGTGGTATGGAAATCATGGTTTCCGCCATGGCATTCTGGGTCTCTCAGGTCACTCTGGCTGATTTTCAAATCACGGTTACAATAAACCAGGTCTTATTCTGGCCCATTAGCCTGCTAGTTGGCCTGGTTCACACATTAGGCTAAACTGCAATCTGTTTGGTTTTGGCTTAGCATGGGTTAGTCATTGTGGCTTGTTCTACAAACCATGATTAAACAAACCGGCTTGGGATGATGTGTAGATTCACCCATAACTTTGTTGCGCCTCTTCGCTGTCACAATCCAGGTGGTCTAATTGCAATCCACTGCTTCCAATTACCTAATTGGAGAGCCCTTTGCTGTCTCTCTGTATGAGTTGCTGATTTTAGCATGCAGATTGAACGTGGATCTCTCTGTTTTGGAAATAAGTTGTGGAATGAAGCCCATCAAGATTGCCTCTGTTGAAATCAAGGATATGTCCTGGTCCAAAGTCCAATGTGTCTTCTGTCTGGGAGGGGAGGAGACGGCACGGCACGGCTGTGGATGCTCTGCAGGGAAACGGTGCGCTGTGGAATGAAAGGAGGCGGGGTGAAACTTCTGATGAAACTTCTCCCTGCCTACCTGCTTTTAATTAAACATAAGTAACTGGGAAATTGTTCTGCTGCCAAGCAAACTGGCGCCATCAAACATCATCTTCAGGTGGAAAAAGAGAGTTTGGGGTGCCTCCTGGGCCCGTTTTCCTTAAAAAATGAAAACGGCAGAACATTGCAGGGACGTGTTTCCACCTGCTCAGAGCATTACTGGAAGTGGGGATAAGGCCTAACTTTGCCTTTGGGAAAATGGGCATTCCTGGCTGAGCATGGTGGCCATTTTGTGAGAGTGCTGGAGAGAATCCGAAATCCTAGCAAGCTTTGGGATTTTAGTTTGTTCAGGGTCAGATCCAGCTCCTGCGTTTGTTGTGGAAATGCGGCACATTCAAATACAATTCAAATACATCGGAAAAATGCGGCACTCTCATGGCCCTTCCTCATGGAAAGCTCTCATTTTTGGACGACTGAACTTTAAAAATAGCCAGTAAATCTGAGTTTCAAGGAAACCAGGCCTCTCCTAAAGTTATGACTTTGATTTACCTTCGAACACTGCTTGGCTGCTGATTAACTCAAGCTTAACAATTTGCTTCCAATGCTTTGCTGCCTCTGAAGTTGCACGTCTGTTTGAAGAATTGGAGAACTTGATCGATGTTCCTAGCCCTGTTTTTAGAAAAAGGGGAAGAAATTGGATGAAACCGATGCTGATTAACGATACAACGGCTTCACGCTGTTGGACATTTATGAAAATGTTTAAGAAGGAGGCGCTGCATTTTACAGCGGCCCAAATCCCCCAGCCACCAAACCATGTGAAATTGCATTCCTCCACCAATGGAGAATCTGTTTCCCCAACCTGTTGGACTACAACTGCCATTATCCTCCAGCAGGTATGGCTAAGGAACATGGGAATGATGGGGCATGTAGCCACAAGGCTGGGAATGGGTTGCAAGGAAGCACCAGGTGAAGTTTTGCAAAGATGGACTTTTGGAGAAGCTCAGCCCTCTGCTCTTGTATGTGTGTGTGTGTGTGTGTGTGTGTGTGTGTGTGTGTTTGTTTCCTGGAACGGGTCTGGAAGGAGAGGGCAGCTGTTAGATGCAGCAACTTTATTCTTCCCACCTTCCTTCCCTCCCTGGCCGGCGACTTGCGCTGATACAGCCAGGGATCAAACCTTTGTCCCTCTGCTTTGGGCCTGGAGATGGGAGGCTCTGGAGAGTGTTTAGCGCCTCCCCCACCCCACCCCCGGGGTTTAATCCTGCCTGACGGTTTGCTGCCTGTCGATCCCCATCATTGTCCTGCAGGAAGGGCCAGGCGCCACGGAGCTCTGCTGAAGGACGAGAGCGTAGGTACTCCATTTTCTTTATCCTGGAGCTTCTTCAGCCAAGGAACCCCACAGTCTTTGTGTGTTTCGCTCTAGGGGATAAAAGTGCAGCATGGGAATGGCATTGTCTGTTTGCAGCGTGGGCAAACCCCATCTTGCGATGCTTTTCTTACTGGGGGGGCACTGCCTGGGTTGAGCTGGTTCCCTGGAGAGGAAGGTCAGTGAATGTCCAATGTCTGCACAATGCTTTGCAGAGATTCCCCACCCAGGTTTTGGTTTAATGTGGATCATGGGGGCTTGTTTTCATCGTGGTCTTTTGTTGGGGAGCGAGTCCCCCGCCCTCCCCCTCACTTGCTGAATTCACCCGCGTTCTGGGTGTGCACAACACATCCACTCTCAACGAATGAAACAGGTGGTGTTTGTGCTACACACTCAGCCGTGTACACGTGCATGCACACTCACACACACATGCTTACACATGCACACAAGCCAAATCAGAGTTAAATGCTAACCAAGCTTAGTGTAGGCTGAAAAGCAACCCCTTAGTCTTTCGCTGATCTGGTTACATATCCCACCACATGTGGTTTCCAGCCGAGGGAGGCGTTGCTCGTGCACGTTGACAGCGGTTTGACGGTTTTGTGACTGTGTCTCCAAGTTCCCTGCTTTTTTGGGGTGGGGGGGTGTTAGTGATGGGAACGGAAGACTCATTGAAATTACAACTCCGAGAATCTACAACTGGAATTCTGGGCGTTGATGTTCGAGGAATCCCAAGAATGCAACCTTAACTCTTCTGTTACTTGGTCCCGCCTGGCTCCAAACTCAACTTTGTCTGGAAGCGGGGTACGGATCATGGGAATGTTGGAATTGGAAAACTTTTCTTCCCTTGGAATGAGCCATAGAGTGCCCAAATGGCTTCTCTATAGCCATCAGCAGACTTTGTAATAGTGTAGATATGCCTGGAAGAAGGAACAGCCTCTTAGATCAATTGATGCTTCTAGTGGCTGGTAGTTCCGCTGTCCCAGATGATCTCCAGATCATAGAATGGCTTCATACAATTTCAGGTGGATTTGATCTGTGCGTTTTAACAGCTTATTACTGGAGGTTGACTGAGTTTGCTGCTTTCACATAACACCCTTAATTATGTAATTAGGTTGGTTTATGTTTCAGTGGATTGTGCAAATCCAGAAAATGCATGTGAACGTTGCCACTGACGTAACTTGGGTAACAAACCGAAGTTCTAACAAGGCATGTGGCTATAGGCAGTTTACAAGTTAGCAGTTCCTTCCTTAGGGGGTTTGCTCACCTGGAATTATAGTTACAATTATGCTTAGAATTATATTATTATAAGCAGCTCAGTACTGCAATTATTATATGTTCTACTGTGTGGTTTTTTTCTTTCCTAAATCACTTAAGCATTATCTGTTTTGACCAGGAAAAGAAATCAAATAAAAACATGAGGGTTTCTTACAACAAAGGGAAGGAAGGGAGGTTCAGTTGGAATCCTGACCCCCCCACCCCGAAAAAATGGATGCCACTAAAGGCAACGTGAGTGCCGCTGTTGAAACAAAATACATACGAGGTTCTTTAAGTAGCATTGCTCACTACCTGCTCTTCAGGCATCAATCCCGAAGTGACACGCAGGGGAATGAACCAAAGATTTGCTTTTGATTCCCCTGGTGCATGTGAGAATGTTGGCACAAGGTGAAGATGATTGATGACCCCCTTTGATAGGTCCCAGGACAGCTTGGAAATTCCTTACAAGGTCAAAGTATTAAGGCCCTTATTGAGGCTGGTTAACCTTTGATCTGACCCTCCTCCTCTCCCCCACCCCATTTTGGGTGGAGGGCGAGGAAGCTGTAAGATGTTTAGATAGGATCTCTTTCATTAACTCCCGCTTCTCCTGCGATTCCCTGGACTTTATCTGTGTTTCTTTGTCTGCCTACTCCCAAAACACACACGATTTCAAACGAGTTGCAGGGGAAAAGACGGAGAGAGGAGAATTTGTGCTAATGCAAGGTTTACCCCCCAAATCTTTCCTTTGAGGTGCTGGGGAGAGAGGACGCTACCACCGCTGGGGTTTGCAAACCGTTGTTTACAATCTAGTGTGTCTTCCAGCTGCCTTGTTTTGCAGCCCGTGGTTTACGCAGCTGTGGCCCAGCAGAGATTCGTGTGGTGGACCAGGGTTGCTCAGCATCTCTGGTGCCACAGCTCCCCCAATCCGGGGTCTTTTGGATGCCTGGCACTTCATCTCCTAGGATCCCCAGCCACTGAATCATAAATGAACCACATGAGGAAGATGCAACATTTTCAGAGCTCTAACCAAAGTTCAAATCAGCCAAATGTAGCTTTTTCCATGAATCCTTCTCCTCGGTCTTTAACTGATCTGGCCAAGGATCTTGGATGTTATTGATGTCTGCTGCACTCACACATTCTGTGGGTCAGCAAGCAGCCCAGACAGACGGAAACCAATTCATGGTGTCTTGCTTTATTTTATCATATTTTATTTCATTGGCCATCCCAATCGCAACCAACTCTGAGCAGCGTCTAATTCTCCCTCCATCACTGTGCCTCAAGACAAAGCAAAGGACAGGTAGTCCTCACTTAGCAACCACAATTCGGACTGGCAGCTCCGTCGCTAAGCAGCAAATTGTGTGACCACGACAGACTTACGATGTCACTTCCCATTCGGTTGTTACGTGAGACATCAAGTGACCGCAGCTTCTGATTTTACTGCCGGCTTCTCCATTGACCATGCTTGTCGCAAGCGGGTTGCAAAGCACACAAATGGCAATGATGTGACTGCGGGACACTGCGACGGCCGCAAATGCCCAATTGCAAAGTGCCCGAATGTGGATCGTGTGACCGTGGGGGACGCTGCACCAGTCGTACATGCTAGGACTGGTTGTAAAGTTACTTTTCCAGTGGTGTCATAACTTCAGACAGTCGCTAAACAAGGTTGTCGGTAAGCAAGGACTACCAGCCAACCCATCAGAACCATAACGCCACTGTGGAATAGTTGCAATAGGTTCTAGGTAAGCCATGCCAGCTGGGAATTGCCTTTGGAATGGCAAAAGTTTGTGACTCTTCCTGAATACAAGCCCTTAGGAGGGGGTGGGAATCTCTGTGTTGGGGACAAGCTCTTGCAAGTCTCCTGTCTGGAGAGGCCCTCTCCTCTCTTCATTGTCTTGCAAACCCAGTTCCCCTTCTCGGCAGGTGATCCAGCAAGCTTTGCACCGGCAGCCGAACACAGCCGCCCAGTACTTGCAGCAGATGTACGCCGCCCAGCAGCAGCACCTGATGCTCCAGACCGCCGCCCTGCAGCAACAGCACCTGGGGAGCACGCAGCTCCAAAGCCTGGCTGCCATCCAGCAGGTGTGTGGCTCTGGGGAGATGCCGCCGGAAGGCAGGGACCAGGCCTGTGGGGTGGTGGGAGAGTGGGGAAAAGCCTGCCAGAAAAGGTTTGTCTTTGCCTTGTTCCACCTTCTTGATGGCAAGAAGGCGTTCATTTTCAACAGTTCTTTCAACACTGTTAGGTAGACCAGCTCAAGAAAGAGCCACTGCTTCTTCCAAGATTCCAAGAATGCTACTTTATTGTAGTTGGGTATAATAACAGAAACTTGAGTTTCTCTCTACTTCATCTTATACCAAGCAAAAGCAAAGAAAGCTTATTCTGAGCTTCTTTTTCACATTTTCCTCTTTTTCCAGACGGTGTAACCATTTCTCCAAGTTCCTTCTTAATGGTTCTTTCACATCTCCTCCAAGATACTCTCTAAATTCCTTTACCAACAGAATATTTTGAGAAGAGCTGGTTTTTGAAAGGGTCATTTGAAACCTAGCTATCAATATACTACTAAAACTCTCGTGTCTGTTTGATACTTTGTAACCATAACTGGGCAAAACGGTGCATCATAGGGCAACAATTTTTGAACCAAGGTACCTCAGATGGGCTAACTTACAGAATGCATCCAAAATCCAGGACCCACAACTCCTGTGGAATTGAAATTTGGCAATTTTTTATAAAATATTTTATGACATAAAAATTATCATAAAACATTTTATGACATAACACAAAATGTCATCAAAAATTTATTGTGGTCAATGTTTGACTGTGCTATGCAGTTCAGCGTTGGCTACTTTCCAGGTAGATACATCTCTCCCTGAATTTTTAAGAACTTTTCCAGGGAAGGCAGTACATTGGAAGCTCTGCCATTGTTGAAGGCATTGAGGGAACAGGTAAGGAAATATCTGTGAAACGATAACTCAACGGGTCATGGGTCTAGTAGCCTCTAAATCCCCTGTCTTAGTGGCAAAAAAAAAAGAGAACAAAACTAATAATGTCATCATTTCCATCGAGGCAAGCCAGTATGAGCACGGAATAACAATCTTGTGCAAATGATGTGAATTATGCAATTTGTGTCTGTTGCATGCTGTTGTCATTGTGGCTTGTATTGGCTACAAGCTTTCAGCTTTCACTGCATCGGTGCCCATGGGGGGCAAGCAGGGGCAGGTGATGAAAGCAAAGTTGTGCCAACATGATGCAAGCATGTCTTTGTGTATGCTCACTATGACACCGCATGCCCGTGCAAAAGGAGCAGACTTTGCGGTGAGATAGCAGAATGCTGCTTTTGTTATTTCAGTGGAAGTGAAAGGTCTTGCAGACACTTTAGCTTCCCAGCCTGGTTTTTGCAGCCCTGGAAAATGCAGCGGTGGGCTTCCAATGTTGGGATTGCAGTACAATTTTGGAAGTTCGACTAAAAAAAGGAAGAAAATAAGTTGCTAAATAGCTGCCAGGCCTATTAACCGCCCAGAGCCCCTCCTCAGGGGGGAATGGGCAGTGATAAAAATTTGACAAATAAAAATAAAAAAATTAAAATAAATAAAATTAAAGATAAAGAAAGTAAACAAAATCAAGCAGCCCAGCCATTTAGAGGGCAGTTCTGGCAGCCCTTGGGACCAGCAGAAGATGCTAGAAGCAGAGAAGTTTGTCTCCTTGCTAATGGGAAATATCCCCATCTGCAGTCAGGAGGAGATTTCTCAGTGATGGAGAAGAAACCTTGGCTCCCTTCCGACCTGTCTGGCAATAATTTCCTATTCCTTTTTCCAGGCAAGCTTGGCAGCCAATCGGCAGAGCGTCTCCTCGGGTTCCAACGGGGCCACACAGACCCCCTCGCAACAGCCCACGGTAAGGCAGATGGGCTTTGTGGTACCTGCCTCGGTTTCTCTCTAGTGGGTGAGGTCCCTTTCCAGCCCGGGCCTGGGACCTGGGCTTCTACTCACTTGATTGCTTACCTCTCGCTCCAGATAAACTTGGCCGCTTCCCCAGCAGCAGCCCAGCTCATCAACCGGGCCCAGAGTGTGAATTCCGCGGCTGCCACCGCCTCGGGCATCGCCCAGCAAGCCGTCCTTTTGGGCAACACCAGCAGCCCCACCTTGAGTGCCAGCCAGGCGCAAATGTATCTCCGTGCGCAGATGGTAAGCGATCGGGCCGTCGTGATGCTTCGTTCTTCATCGGGGCCCGCAGGGGTGGCCCGCGGGAGTTGCGGGCAGGGTCCCAGTTTGGCCAGAGGAGGGGACGGGCCCTGCCATTGCAGGGGAATGTCCAGCAGGCTGTGACTGCACCTGGGCAGGGAGTGACGCAGCGCTGCCTCTCCTAGCTGCTCGTCCGCCTATCGCGGACAAGCTTGCCAATTCTGCTGTTGCGACGCCATGGGGAAAGGAACGCGGTTGGCAGCTTCAGCCCCCCGGGGTCCTCCAAGCCACTCAGTTAGACCCCTCTGGTCCTGGTTCGAGGTGACGAGACCAGTTCGCGATTCTTCCCGGCTGTTGAACCTCAGTGGTCCAATGGTTTTTTCCCTCGCAGCTTTGGACTTCTCAAAATGGGGGTGGGGGGCTCTCTTGCCAAGGAGTTGCCTTTGAAATGGCTGCAGCCCTTCCCTGCAGCATCACCAACGCTGCCCCCCCCCCCGCCCTCCCAAAACTTAGGAAATCAAACTTTCGGGGCAAGTTGGCCAACTCTGAAATGCGTACGTGGGTAGCCTCCTCATGCATCCAAGGGCAAGGTGGATGGCATCTCCCCTTGCCTGCTTGTGCCCTCTGCCTGCCGGGAGGCATCCCAGGCCCTGGCTGAATTGTACCCGGCTCCTTTCTCTGCTGGGGTTGCTTGGCTGGGATTGGCAACGGGGTGATGTACAAGGGGACGCGTTTCCTGTGATTTTCAGGCCCAGCAGAGCAGTTTAATGCAAGTAGCTAGGAGCCTAGGGCGTGCTGTTCCTTTGTCCCCTCAGCTCATCTTCACGCCCACGGTCGCCGCGGTTCAGCCCGAGGGGACCAGCAGCGCCATGCAGCCGCCCACCACCACCACACCTCAGGTAAGGGAGGGTGTGCTGGTGGGGGCTGGGAAAGGAGGGCCAGGGCTGCTCTTCCCAGAGGACACGAAAACCCGCATGGGGAGAGCCCCTTAGGACGTCTCCCCTCGGGAGTCACCGTAGATGTTTCCGGTTCATCGCTTGCTTTTCCTAATGGTTCATCAAAATTCAGCCATGACCTGAAAGTGGTGCTTTTTCAGGCTTTCCATATTATTAGACACGTGCTATGTGCCTCTTGGGTAGAAAAGAGCGTCTGACAACCCCTGGTCTCCGTGCCTTGCTGCTTCGTCTCCCCACTCCCGTTTTTAGCTCTCCCCTCCCTCCAAGTTCAGAATCTGCAGCAAGTGCGGTCTGTCCTCTTCTGAGGTTTGGGGCCACCTCTCTGCATGGTTGGCTGCTCTGGAGATGTCTCTGGTTTGGAAGAGAAACCAACCAGGCCAGGCACTCATGCAGAGGGGCAGGGGTTCTGTGGCCTCTGTTCTGTTTCTGCTGAAAAATAATTGAAAAAGGCTTTAGGGGGATGGAGGGGGACAAGTGCAGGGAGCCTGTGGTCCTCCCCTCTGGACGTTGGTGAGGGAGGTCTTCCAGCATTCAAGGCGGGGCCCATGCAGCCGAGGACCTGGATTGATGTCAGTGGAGGACGGGGTAGAGTGGCAGATCACCCTCATCCTTCGCTGACATCAATCAGGGTCCTCAGGCACTCAGTGAGTAGCAGAAGGCTTCCCCCAACGCACAGACCCGCTTGTCTTCCATCTCCTCCTGCAGGTGCAGAATTCAGCCCTCCGCACTCAGCAGGCGGTAACCCAGGCTCTGAGCTCCTCCCCGGGCCAGCAGCTGCCCACCTTGGCTATCAAACCTGCTCTGAATAACAGCAGCCATTCCTCTTCCACCTCACCCGCTGCTCAGGCCAAGGGGGCCAAGGAAGGCCTGTCTGAGCTCCTCTCTGAGCACCTTAGGAAAAGTGAAGGGGGTGGGGGAGGCAGCAGCAGCGGTAGCAACGGGACGGCGGCCGCCTTGGATGGACGAGGCAGCACCCTCAGCCGGACGGGCCCTCCCACCACCACTCAGCCACTGGTTGCCCCAGGTGAGTGCTTCTGAAGGTGGCAGGGGCCAGAGGAAAGGGAGGGTGGTAGAAGAACCCGGTGAGGTGGCCCTGGCTGTGGGATTCTTTGTGGGGTCCAAGGAGTTACGGTGCAACATCAAGAGGGTGAAGTTCCACTTTCCCTAAGTGGGAAGTTGTGCACAGGAGTCTTAGGGAACCCCTTAGAAGAGCCAGGAAAAGAACATTTGACAATGGGGATGGATTCCCTATTGTAAATTTAGATTAGAATGTTTTCTTCTTCATCTTCCTCTCCATCCTCTTTTTTGTTCTCCCTCTCCCTCTTTTCGGTTAAGTAAACAAAATCATGCTTCTGCCCAAAAGAATGAGCACCAAGGGATGCCGGCAGCTCACTTGGCTTCTTATGGGCAGGAGCAGTGTGCAGTCTTGGTGGGAAAGTGATGGATTCTTCTGTATGCTTTCTCCAGCTTATTCTCAAGTCCAGACTCAGCCGCTTACACAGCAACAGCAGCAGACCCAGGCAAAGCCCCTTCAGCACCAGTTTGTGATCCAGCAGCAGCTGCAGCCCAGACCTCCCCACCTGCAAGGCTTTCCCACCCCGGCCCCCAGCCTCAACGCCCCCTCAGCCCACCTGCCAGCCTGCCAGGCCCCCAGCCAGCACAAGCCGAATTCCAGCCAGACATCTCAACACCCCACGCACCCTTCTGGCCCTCCTGCACTGGGGCTGCAGCGAACAGAAGGCGGCCCCCCAGGGCATCCCTCAGGGTGCCGAAGCCACGCGGCCCAGCACAGGTTCCAGCACACGTCAGCTGTCATTCTTCAGCTGCAGCCTCCGGCTGGGACGGTGAGTTTGTGCAGGGTGGAGGTAGAGAGTTCCTTGGCGGGGTTTCTCCCCTTGAATTCCAGGGACTCTGGGCATTGTCTCATCAGCCTTCGATGTGGAGTTTTCTTACTTAGAATCTGAGAGTTGGAAGGTTCCCTTAAGGCCATCCAGTCCATCCCCTGCTCCAAATTGACAGGTGGCTGTCCCGGGCTCCACTTGGACACATCCAGCAAGGGAAGCCCAGGTTCTCGGTTCCACTGCCAAACTGTCCTTATGTGAGCTGGAATTTGCCTTCCAGTAACTTGTGAAAACGTTGAATCCAGCAGCCAGTTAAATCGAGGCCAGCCAAGAATATCTCTCTTCTGGTTTCAGCTACAAAGCCGAGACTGGAAAGAATTATACGGAAATCTGCACGCCCAAAGATGTAAGCTGTCTTAAGCTAGTGCCAGAAAAAGTGTAAACCATACTGGTGCAAGATGGCCCTCCCCCCCCGCCTCTTTTTGGCATATGATCCTCTGAAAGCTGGAGTGTGGGAAACAGCATCTTTTAGGAAAAGTTCCACGTGTGTATTCCAATTTGCAAGAAGAACGAGTTGGGCCAACTTTTCCCCCCTAGAAATCGGAAGGTGCATTGGTTTCGTGATTCAGCCCAGAGCTGGAAGGAAGCAGAAAGCTCAATTCCTCTTGGTTTTTCTCCTTTTGGAGCACAAAGATGGGTTTATTAGAGGGAAAAATGTATCTTTTATTGCATCGTCCCAGTTTGATCAACGAACATCTGCAAGCCACTGGCCATCTATCGTACGTGTGTGTGCGTGCACATGTGAATGTACAGATATGTACCAAGCAGGCAATAAAAGCAATTAAAAAACAACTGCACAGACAGCCCATCCCCCATCATTATGATTTTAAACCCGACTGATAGCTGTCTCTTTAACAAACCATGAATACTGAAACTTGGCTTATCTTTGTGCAATTGAAACTGTAATGCCTGGAATTGTCAGCTGGCATGGACCGGTAACGTCTGGAGGAGAGGACCAGGATCCCATCTTGCAGATCTGAAAGGTGCCCTCCACGGATGCTGATGGATCGGTGGGATCTGCAAAGCTCTGGCGCTGTCCTGTCCAGCGGTTGGCACGAGCATCTTGGGTTGCCGAAATGGGAAAATTGCTCTGCCTACTTGCATTTTTGGACCCTTCCTTCGCTTCCTTTCTCTGTCTGCAGCTGCCCCTCAGCGTCCAAGAGGGTTCCCGGAAAGACACTGTTCCCGGTCTTCTTGTACCCGAGGCCACCTGCACGCCTCTGTCAGCAACTCCTAAGCCAGCTTCCGAGGGTACCGGACCTCCACCCCACGGTAGGAGATGCCTAGGTGCTCTCTTCTTTTCCAGGAATCTGGATTATTCTGGGGGAATCAGAGCTACTTAATGGGGATCACTTAATGGAACTTCCCCATTCAGAGTAGTCTACCTGCAGAAACCAGCTGTGAGCAGGGAGGCGTACTCCCCCAGTGCATGGGGTCAGGAGAAAATGAGGTTAAAAATTAGATTAAAGGTTGGTAAAGTAATTCCATACTGCTCATATGCTTACCTTCTGTGCAATTTCACCTTAAAAATTCTAGCTGGGGTCTGGATTTTCTTACTTTTTTCGCCAAACCCTGGATAAGTCTCCCTCTCAATATTTACTTGCAAGAATTCCAGGCTTGTGCTAATAGCTGTGGGAGAAATGGGGAGACTGGGAGGAACTCGTATTCTGAGCCTGGCTGGATCAAATAAGTTCTTCTTAAGTGGTCTCCTTTCCTCTCCATCCCCCTCCTCGCATCCACACGTTTCCTCTAAAACTTCACGCTTAACTCTGCAAGATGCATTAAACTCACTAAATGTTAGCATCTTACCTCTTGGGGGGGAAAAAAGTACGAAAATTATCAGGGTGACCCCAGAAGCTTGCCTCTTGGTAAAATAAAGAAAACGAAAGCGGAAGATTCTTAAGGGTTAAAGGGGAAGTTGAAAGGTTGAACCTGGAAACGAACATTTTGAGTCCTGAGAATTGAAAGGTTGCAGGTGACGTGAATGAACGGAGAGGAAAGTTAGGGGCTGGAAACGGCCAGGAATTATCCAAGGGTCAAACAAAGGTCTGGAGTTATAACCGTGGGCCAATTCTGCAGGGGAGCTTGGGGGTGGGGGGCGCACAGGGTCACCCTCCCCCTGCGGGCACTAAAATGCCAGTTGGCCCAAATAACATGATGTCCTGTTTCGCATAGTGCACAGGGACTCGAACGGAGGCAGAATTTAGTCATTTTTCCTAGCGTGCTATTCCGGGATTACTGGATCTAAAAATATTTTCTTGGCAACACACCTTATTAGGACTCTCTGTGTGTGTGCGAATGGATGGGTGGGATGCTAGAAACAGGAGAAGCAGCTGCAAGGAATTTTTCCCTCCCTTTCATACTATTACAGGTAGTCCTCGCTTAACAACCATTCGTTTAGTGATGGTTCGGACTTACAACGGTGCTGAAAAACTGATTAATGACCAGTCTTCATGCTTATGACTGTCACAGGATCCCCGTGGTCACATGATCACGATTTGCGTGTTTGGCAACTGCTTCGCATTTATGACCGTTGCAGCGTCACGTAGTCATGTGATCACCATTTTCTACCTTCTCAGCTGGCTTCTGGCAAGCAAAATCAATGGGGAACTGTGTGATTTGCTTAACGACCACATGGTTCATTTAACGCCCCCAGTAATTCGCTTAACGACCACCACAAAAAGGTGGTAAAATCAGGTCAGATTTGCTTAATGACTGCTTCGCTTAGCAACTGAAATTCCAGTTTCAATTATAGTCGTTAAGCGAGGACTACCTGTAGCACAGAGGTTGGATGACACGGCTGAGCCATGAGCCGCTCAGGTGTGCTAATGGCAGCGCTTATTCCTGGGACAGAGCGCGGATGTGGAACTCCCAGCCACAAGATGTGGCGAGGGCTGTTGGCTCCAGTGGCCTCAAAAGTGGGGAGGGATTTGCTGAGCCCAAGGCAAGCTCACCACGTGGCAGAGGGGGGCTGGTACTGAGGCGTGGCCTCCCTAGATTACATGCTTGCATGTGATTGTGGTTCGTTAATTCGGTTTCATTTTCTTCTCCGTGTTTGGAAGGTTTATGCTTTTGGCTGATACACGCTGCCCCGAGGCATAGATTATGAGCTGGGGGGCCTTATCAGTCTCTCCAACGAAGAAAGGAGTGGACAAAGAGGGGCCGTGAATGGTCTCTCTGCGAAACAGCCGCACGGGATGGCGCAAGATGCCTTCCCAAAATTGTGGTCCCCCTTGTCATTCTTTTTCCAGCAGCAAAATGTCCTGGCTTCATATCTCAGCCAGAGATGCTCTGCAGGTCATGGTGGCTTTCTCGCCCCAGTCTGCGAGGTGGGGCGCATGCGGGCAACTGCTTTTTGTCTGCTCTCGACGTTGGGGGGGGGGCGCTGTCCCAAAGACAAAGGACTGCCCTATCCGGTTCACCCCACAGCTGGATTTCTGACCCCGCTTCCAAAGCCCCTTCACTCAAGTTAAATGGAGTGAAACTCCCCCCCCCTGGGAGGGGTGAGGTCACATCTGCATCCGCCAGCAGGCTGGATAATTCCCCCTCCTGGGCGGACAATGCTATTTGTAGCCCTATGCCTTTGCCTGTTGATAATGCATGGGGGGGGGGTCCTGCCAAGAAATGGGGAATTGGGGGGTGGGCCACACAGAGGCACATCTGCCCCCCCAGACCCCAGCAGCTGCCGTTCTCTCACGCAAACTCCCAGCTCGTTTCTGTTCTGGTCCCGACTCTCGTGGAGATCCGCAAAGTTATCTGGAAGAAGGATAAAGAGAGGATGTGGGGCTCACATCCCCAGCCATCTTATTTCTAACGCATCAGATTTGGGGTTTTGCATGACTGGAAATAGGCTCGCTTTCAAATGCGGCGCCGCCCCCACCTGAATTGCAAGAGCCCTCGGATGCTACAAAATGAAAAATAGGCATTTGCCTTCGTGAAGAGGCCAACTTGGCCTGGAATATGATTTCTTCCCAACGCAATTCTTCCCCTGCTAACTTTAGTGTCACCAGAGGATTGTCCGCTTAATAATGTTAAACCGTAATTCCTTTTCTGGCTTGGATAATCATCCCTCCCTCCTTGTTACACCAGATGAGTGAATGCCAGGTTTCTTAGAACAAATGAATATTTTTGTCCCAGTGCGATTTCTCCTTGTTTTTTTTAATCTGTCCAAATCTCCAAACCGGACATCTTCTAAACTCTACCCTCCCCTCCCATCATGCCCCGCTGGCACAGATCCTGGGCATGCTGGCTGGGAATTATTGGTGTTGTAGTCCAGAGAAGCTTGAACGGTGCCCCACCACCTTGAAAAGAAATGTCGCCTTTACCAGGGGCCTATGCCCAAGCCTTGACACTCCTCTGCCAGTTTCCTTGGGGAGAAATGAGGCCGGTGTGTCTCCAAAAGGAATTAAACAGAAAAATTTGCTTCCTTTGCCATTTCGGCTGTAAATGCATCCAAGCCGACATCCCTCTCCAGACAGGTTTTACTGTATTTATTAAGTACAAGGCTGATTCTGGAGAACTTCACAGACACATCCCAGCAGACATGGCCTTCCTCCGGGATACTGCTTTTGACTTTTCAGTTGTGCCAGCAGCCTGGGGATCTCCTCGTGGTCTCCTGTCCAAGGGACAAAGGGGCTCAGCTTCTAATTCTCCCTTAGCCCCAAAAGCTCCTGAGCGAGGCTGCCTCTGTCTGCCTGCGAGTCCCAGTGGTTCAGTGGGGAAGGCGCTTGGCAAACACAGAAAGGAGGGGGGAACTAATTTACTTTTGTTTGTGCTGAAGTAACTACTTTTTATGGTTTGTTTGTTAGATTCAGCTTTCGTCACAAACAAAAAGTACTTACTTCAGCACAGACAAAAGTAAATTAGTTCCCCCCTCCTTTCTGTTTTTGCCAAGCAAAAAGATATAAACCACACACACAGGGAGAAATAAAAAATAAAATAAACTCATGTCCAAACTGGGGGAAAAAAAAAGGAAAATGAAGTTCAGGAATAGAATACGTGTGTGTGTGTGTGTGTACACACACACACACACACACATTGTTAGGGTTAGAGTTAGCATATTTTGTTTTCCTCCCCAGTCCAACCTTTTGTCCTGGACTACTGGGGGGGGGGGAGTGTTTGGGCAGCCCCTCTCCCCCCGTGTTATTCCGAAACAGAGGGTGACCTTTGACTCCCAAAAGGAGAAACAGTGGACCCTGGGTCTAAAACAAAGGGCAATTCCAGCCCCTGTTGCTGTGCTAGCTGGGAATGCTGGGACTCGTAGTCCTGATGTGGGATGGGCATCATTCGGGGGGGGGGCTACGTTTGAAGACCGCTTTGGAAAGTTGGGGGGGCCTTGAAATGGGGGCCTCCGTTTGGGGCTCCACGCGGCTGCCCTCTCCCTTTTATTCCACCCACTTAAAGCCTCTGGGGGCCGGGGTTATAGACACTCCAGAATTTTTCTTTGCTTTCGATGCAGCGCAAAAACAAAAGGTTTTGTTGGGGTGGGGGGCGAGCGTGTGTGTACAAAAAGCCAAGCATCTGTCTTATGGCGCGAGTGCGGAACGTGATTGGCAGGCCTAATACGATTAGCCAAGCCACTGGGACAAAGGAAGAATAGCGGCCATTTCCCCCGCCAACCTTAAAAAAAATTAAAATAAATAAAATAAAATCCCCGCGTTAGGTCTTGTTCTGAGCATCCAACCAGCCCCACGCTTCCAGAAAGCCCGGCCCCCGCAGCAGCTTGCCAGGACCCCAGGAAAGGCGCCCGGGGAGAAAAATTGCAATGGAGGTCCTCCGTTGCAGGCAGCCCAGCGGAGTCCCCTAGGGTGAGCCGCAGGATTTCCAGGCGAGCCGATGATAGAGAAGGATTTCTGATAGGTGAGTTTTCCTTTTCTTCTTAAGCCGAAAAGAAACCTATCTCAGTCTCCAACGCGATGCGGTAACGGGTACCCGGCTTTCCACGCGCAAACGGGGCCGAGGAAAGGGTTACGGCCTCGCGGAGGGTTCGGGGGAGCGCGGGGCAAGACCCCCGGCGAGGGGGGTTCTTGGGGGCGTGAAGCGTTCTTGGCGGGCGGGGCAGCCTTCGGAAGGGCAGCCAGGTGAGGGCGGGCGGTGCGGCGGAGCCTCCCTGGCAAGAGGTAGTCTAGCTGAGCGCCGGGCTGGGCGGGAGGGGACGCGCCGCCAACCGCGCCGGCGTCGCCCGGGCGCTTTGTGGAGCGCCCTCGCGGGCTGCCCGCCGTCCGGGCCTGCTGCGGGGCTCCCGGCTGCCGTCCCTGCGAAGCCCGGGCAGCCGCGGGGATGCTCTTCCCGGCCGCCGGGCTCCCGCGCGCGGAGAGAGCTGTCCCGCGGGCCGCTCCGGCGCGGGGCTGCAGGCGGCGCTGCGCTGCGTTCCGGCTGGGCTCGGCGAGGCGGCCCTGGGCGCGGCCAATGAGCGCCGGCGGGGCGGAGGCGGCCGCCGGGCCGGCACCTCCCCGTCCTCCTCCTCCTCCTCCTCCCTCTGCGCGGCGGGCGGCATTGTTCGCGCCCTGCGCCCGAGCCAGCGCGCCCCGGTCCCGCGGGAGCCCCGCAGCACAGCGGAGCGCGCCGGACGGCCGGCCAGCTTGGAGACGCGCCCAGGGCGCCCGGAGCGGCGCGGCCCCCCCCGGCTCTCCGCCGCCGCCTGCTTCGGCCGCCCCCGATGCTGCGTGGCGGGCGGGCGGCGGCTGCTGCTGCTGCCTGGGCCTGCTGCGGAGCCCGGCCCTAGCGCGCCCGGCGCGGATGGGGCTCTGCCGGGGCGGCCTCGGGGGCCGGGCGGCGGCGCGGCGGCGCGGGTGACTCAGGTGAGCGGCACCGGGCCGGGGCGGGCACGCCTTCGGGGCCGCGGCAGGGCGACCGGCCCGCGCGGGCTTTGTTCTCCGGGACGGACGCGCCGGCCGCCCGGCGGGCTCTGCCGTGGAGCCCCCAGGGTCAGGGGTAGCCTACCGGTACCCAGGAGGGGCTGCCTCGCCTCGCCTGGCTCGGAGGGGTCTGCCGGGGTCCCTTGCGGAGAGGCCCCGCTGCCCTACCCCCCGCGCGCGAACTGCGGCAGCTGCGCCTCCCCTCCCGGGGGGAGGCTGGGCCGGTTGGACTCCCCGCGGGGCGGAAGGGTCTCCGGATCGCTCGGCGCCTTCCCCTGTTGACGTGGATCCGGAGGGCTCGGACCCGGCGAGCGGACGGCGCTGCCCTCCGTTGTTGCCAATCGCGGGATCGCGAACCGCGGGATTGGAGGAGCGAGGGGGACTCTCGGGGCCGCGTCGGTAACCTCTGGCTTCGCTTGGGATTGTGAGACAGGACGCCCAAAGCGGGGTCCTCCGCAGGGCCGGATCGGGGATCGGCCCAGATCATTTTCCCCAACCCCTTTGGGACTACAGCAACCATGCTTGCCAACCATCATCTGAGAGTTCTGGGTCTGGAGTCCTAACCCATCTGGAGGGCGCCCGGTTGCCGAACGCTGCCCTGGAGAAACGAGCTCGTTTGCGGTGTCACTTGGGTTTCTTAGAAATGAATTCACGCCGTTGTACGTCCCAACAGCAGTTGTGTGTCCTGGGACTGGGGCCTCCTTTGCTCAGCTTGGATTACAACCCCCATAACTGATAACATTTGTGTTGTGTTGTGGGGTGCAAGAGGGTGTGAGTGTGTGAACGGAACTTAAGATGGCTTCTCTGCTCACTGACCCCCTTTGAAATTGGAAGCGTGTTCCCCCTCCCCCCTCCCCCTTCCAATGTTTTGGACTGCAACTCCCATCATGCCTTTCTGCGGGCATTGTGTCCTCGGTTGGGGGCTTGCGGGCTGCCCTGCCTTGCGTCCGGCAGGATGGGTGGGGGGGTGTTCTCGGCTGTGCTATCCATAAATCTTTCTGCCGAAGATGCTGGGAACTGTTCACACGGGCCCAAACCCTAATCGGGGTTATCAAAACACTGTTGTGTTGACATTAGCTGTGATGTTCAAAGCAATCGAACAGATGTTTCTCTGATGATTGTGTTGACCCAGCCTGTGACGTTAATGGCGGGGTTGCCTGCAACAAACAATTCTGTTGTTATAACCCCCCCCACCCATCAACAGCATTCCTGGAGTCCTGGCCCTGCCCGTTTCTTAACTTGGCCCCCCTCAATGGGCTGGCGCACAGGCTGGGCTAAAATGAGATTGGGTCCTCAGTGGGTCAACCCGTTGAGTGGGGCCAAGTTAAGAAACGGGCAGGGCCAGGACTCCAGGAATGCTGTTGATGGGTGGGGGTATAATAACAGGATTCTGCTATTTTCTCTGTATTCCGTTTTATACCAAACAGAATCCAGGTGGGGTTATTTTGAATATCTTCCTCAAACCTTTTCAGGCCTCAGTGATATTTTCTGAACCTGCCCCCTTTAATGGTCTGCCGGCTCCTTCCCCGTTCCCAAGGCCAGGTCTGTCTCCCTACTGGGCTGGGTGATCCCAACCACGGTGCAACCATCCATGTGGGGCAAGAGGCAATGGCTCCATTTGGAGCAGATGGTTGTTCTGCTTTCTCCCCCTTCTTGCTCAGGCAGAGGTCAGCCCCCTCGGCTTTAGAGCCCACCCAACCTTGCTCGAATTCCAAACTTCTTCCGTAAGGGATCTGTTCCAGGCCTGGGCGGGACCGTCTTTCCTTTCTCCATGAGCTGCAGGGGAAGAGGTTTCAGGAAGAGGAATAAGGGGGTGCCAGTGGCAGAACTGAGTGTCCCCCCCCCCCATCGTGCAGCCCTCCACACGTTCTCTCTAAACAAAAGGAAAAATAAAGCTGTCCTGACCCGCCTTAGGATTTTAGGGTCGCCTACTTAGAAGCCTGCAAGGAGGTTGGACCGAGAGGGAGGCGCGACTGGCTCAAAATCATCCTTTGGGCCTGGGTTGCTGCTTTTTACTTGGCCATTGTGGGTAAATGTTGGGACCCTGCTGACTGTGCAAAAGTGTGCAGTCGATAAGATCCTCCAGGCATTTTCAGGGTGTGATGTGTGAGGACTTCCCTTTACAGGAAGTTGTGTGACTCGAAAGAAGGCTGTTTTTATGACTCTGCAAATACTCCTTTCTTGTGTCGCTGGTGGTCAGGGTTCCCTTCCGTTCCTGCGTCTTGGCTGCTCCTGAAATCAGTTTGTATTTTGCCTTGTGGCCACCGGCAATAGAAAATTCAGCTCCACCGAATAACATTTGGCTGGTTTTGTAGGAAGAGTTGGTGGGCTGCATCTGTTCCTGTCGTGGTGTGCTGTGGGGCCCTCCCCCCCAGGCAGGACCCTGCGCATTCTCTCCCAGATGTGCAAAGAGATGGCGATGGGAGAATTGGTTAAATGTCACCTGGCACAAGGGATGAATTCAGTGACTCCTGCAGAGAGGCAGTGGATGCCCTCTGTGGTCCTTTTGGGAGGGGCTGGCTTGCCCATTCTTCTGGTGGAAATACCACGTGCCCAGGGAGCTCCTGGGCATGATGGGACTATGGATTTCTGTGGCTTTCAAAGGCTGTCGTAGCTCCTGTAGAGAGAGATGCCCGCTGGGCCCTCGAATTTGCATTGTGGTGTGCCCAGATGGCAATTCAACGGGTAGGCGGGCAGGGACCGATCAGATTGTGGCCACGATTGGGGGGAATCATCCTCTGCCCTCACCTGGAGGGGTCAGGGCCTGGCCTTGGTGGATTTCCACAGAGGGAGAAGCACGGGTGTGTGCGCGCGCTTGCGTGTGGTAGGAAAGAAAAATCCCCAAGTACTGGCACGAGAAAAATGAGAAAAGAAAGCCAAATTAATTCCAGACTCACAGCTGGGTGGGCGGTGCCTTGTCCCTTTGTGCTGTGACTGGGTCGCACCAGCTCCTGCCCTCCCTTCCCTGCCAGGGCTTCTGTGCCACTGCTTTCCTGCCCGCGCATGCGCGGTGATGCTGAGCATCCTCCATCCGTCTGGAGAACAGAAATGGCTCTCCATATTACAGCTCCTTCCGGGGGGGTGTTTTTCCAGCTGTCGGGGCAGCCCCCCACTTGCTCTCATGCCCGGGACTGCGGGGAGGAGTGCTGAGGCTGATGCATTGGCCAGTGGCTTGGAGAAATGCTGGCCCCGTGCTGGTGCCCGGCGCAGAGACTTCTGGTCGTCCCTGGGCAGGATCAGAATCTGCCTCTGTTGGCACGTCTGCTGCAACAACTGCTGCCCCCCCTTTCATGCTTTGCTGGTGTGTTAGGCACTCAGCTGCTGCTGCTGCAATGTTTTTTCCTGGGGGGGGGGACTTTCCTGACTAGCCACCTGCCCCATTTCCTGGGTTCTGCTAAACTGTCTTAAAATGGGAGAACAGTCGTGGCCCCTCCATGTTCCCCTGTCCCCACTTGAAAACAAGGAACACCGCGGGCCAGGAATCGCACTCTGTCCAACCGTGCGGGAGAGCAAGGATACCCCCCCTCCTTCTAAACACGGTGGCTTGATTGGCGGGTAGTTAAAAGAACAAATTAAAAGAAGTTTTTTTTTCCTTCTTTCTCAAAGGTGGTGGCTTGTTAGCATGGCAAAGAGAAGTTGGGGGTCCTGCGCGGTTAAGAGTTTTGAAGGTAGCAAAGATCTGCTGATACCTTTTTTTTTTCTTTCTACCCCACCTTTATTATTTTATAAATAACTCAAGGCAGCGAAAGTACCTAATGCTCCTTCCTCCTCCTATTTTCCCCACAACAACCACCACCCTCTGAGGTGAGTTGGGCTGAGAGAGAGGGACTAGCCCAAGGTCACCCAGCTGGCTTTCATGCCCAAGGCAGGACTAGAACTCTCAGACTCCTGGTTTCTAGCCCATTGCCTTAACCACTAGACTAAAACTGGGAGCAATCATATATTACGAACTAGTAAAAGGAAAGTCTGCTTCTCTTTATAATTATGTGCATGTAATCAAATGCTTGCAATGCGTAAAATTTCATCCTGGACATCTACATATTCTTACTTTAAGGCAGGAGCTAAAATCTAATCTGTAGCAGACAGGGGTGAGCAAGCGTTGTGATTATCCATCATGTTTCAGTGTTGGAAATGGGTGCTGGATTCAACTTTGGGTTAAGTTGTAACGTGGCTTGGTTTTGGTTGATCAAATCAGCCATGGCTTATGGTTAAGCCCGGTATTTTCCAAACTTGGCAACTTTAAGATGGGTGGACTTCATCTCCCAGAATTCCCCAGTCAGCCATAATGGCTGGGGAATTCTGGGAGATGAAGTCCACCCATCTTAAAGCTGCCAAGTTTGGAAAACACTGGTTTAGCCCATTGTGGACAGTTTTGGCTTATTCAACACATGATGATGAAACCAATTGTAGTTGGTCACCAGGTATGAACTGATGCCCCTAGGAGATTTACTTTGGTGGTACAAAACAGATAATAATTGGGTGCCCCACTTGGTTTCTGTCTTGAGTTGTAGGTTTGGGCATGCCTCTGGATTGCCAAGAGGCAAGAGCGGTGGTGACTCATGGCGTGTTGCAGTGGGCAAGAGCAGAGACTCGTGGAGTGGTGCAGCAGGCTCCCTCCTGCAGATGGGCCTCTGGGGATCCTGCTGTCCCTGTGAGCCTTCTTCCTGTGGAAATTGAAGCAGGCTAAGTCCTGGATGAGAGCCAACCAGCTGAGCTGCTTTGCTTCAGGAGCGTTGGACGAGCATTGGCGCATTGGACGTTGTGGGCCTGTCGAGGCAGGTGGACTTCCTTTGTTGGCGGTGCCCTTCCCAGCACGCCTTGCTGTGCCTCCCAGCTGCTGCTGTAAATGTTTCATGCGTTCCCTGCTGCAGCCAGAGAGGCACATGAGATGGGAGTGCCGGTTCTCCGGGGCATTGCAAAGGAGGGCAGGAGAGAGTGCGTCATGAAACCTCTCATGCGTGTGTCGCCAGGCGACTTGGCATGCAAAGGGCTTTGCCCGTCACATAAAGACTTTTTTTTTTTGAGGAGCATCTCCGTTTTGACCTCTGGTGCAATAGAAACGTGCCTGAGCAATTCACTCTGCCGTCTGCAAATAAAAGCAAAGGTTGGCTTCCTTTCCTAATTCGCAAATTGTGCTCTCACGGGCCCCGTTCGTTACGCTGTGTTTCCTGCCAAACTTTGGTACATAGATCAGGGTGGATATGGTTGTGATTCCTTCTTTGAAAAATCTTGTTTTTTTTTTTTTGAGGACTTGGCCCAAATGTGTCTTGTTGCACTTTCCATTTTACAAAAGGGATTTTCTGCATGTATAAACATCCCTCTTTGGGCATCATTAGGTCCAGAAACCTGGAAGGTTTTGTTACATTACTATATTTTGCAAAGCCAAAGAATTCTTCATTCTTTGTGAATCGATCTAGATCTAGGGTTCGACTCATATGCATCACTTTGGGGAGAGAAAGAGATAAGAATATACGGTGGCGATGTGTTTTGGAATATAACAAAAGCCGTTTTCAGATCCCGGATTTTTTCCCCTCCCTAAATGTAGTATTTTGAACAAGAAACATAATCACAGAAGCTGCACATAGATTTGGGACGTCTTCCAAAGCTCTTTTTGCGCTCTTCCGAATGTCTTCAGTTTGTTAGAAGGGTTTATTTCATTTATTATTTACGTATTATTGAATGCATTCCCTGGTTTTTGTTTTTTTGTAAACGGTTTACTGAATGTAACAGTCAGCAGTCTGAGGAAGGAAAATTCTAGACACTCAGGCAGAAAAGTAACAGGCCTGCTTTTCTGTGGTTTGTGTCCTTACCACGGCCTCCTGAAGTTTCTAGTCCTCATTGCATTCAGGTTTGTCATAAAGTATCTTCTTGTACAGAGATAACCATCATAATAATGTCCTGAATCCTGGAATTTTCCATGAGTTCTACCATGAAAGAACATTGTTACCCAAAAAGGACTTTTCTGACATCTGGGCCATACCAAAATTTGCACACTGATCCTGAGGAGCTAAGGAGTGATGGGCATTAGCCTTAAACCTTCAGGGTTGGAGTGAAATAGATCTCCACACATTCCTTGGCGGTCAGAAATTTGGGGGACCAGTTTGCCATCCCCTTCTTGCCAATTTTGATGTGGGGGCAGGATGGAAAAGTGGTCTGATTTTGTTTCAGTTTTGCATTTTCCCTGAAACACACCCCAGTTTTAGGATCAACAAAAGCCTTGCGTGGATCTGAGGATTCTATAATTAGCTTTTCTTCTTTTGGTTATTTGGGACGGTGATGCATGCTGGTTTGCGCCTTTTGAAACATTAGTAGGATCAAAAATAGTGAAGTCTCTGGAGTAGAGCTTTGCCCTAATGTTGGTGGTGGGAATAGAGCTTGCACTCTGCTGAATGAGTCCACTTTGTAAACACAAGTTGGTGAACGACGTTACACGTGAAAACTCTTTTCTGAGGTGGCTGGAAGCCCTAACGCTTGCAAGGACAGCTTTTAAGAGGCAAGGCCATAAACTGTTCCTACTTCCCTCCACCCACCCACCCACATCAAGTCTCCCAAGTGGGGAAGGAGTCCAGCAAGAATGGGACCTCTGCGTCCCTTTGGGTCACTGCGGCTTTCCTGGGATCTCACCAAACCAGGAACGTGAGAAACCCCGAGCGGGTAGGCCTGGCTTTGTGCTTGCCGGCGTGACTTTAAAGTTCCCGGTCCCTTTGGGGTTGGTGTGTTGGGGGCCGAATTTAAAGCGGGGGTGTCTTTGCACTCCCAGAGCTTGTGAACACAGTCGGGGTCGTGCAGCTCGGCCGCTGCTCTCCTCTGCCCTCTTCCTACCCAAGCGAGGGGCTGTCCAATGTGGGTCAGACTCAGTGTTGGTGGAGGGGGGGGAGTCAGCTGTATGGTAATCAGGGGGTGGCGGGAGGGGCCGGGAACGCTGCGCCCGCCCGGGGCCTCTGCCTTTGTCTCCAGACCCTGCATCACGTCCGCCCCTCCTTGCTCTCCCTGGCAGAGGCAGGCCCCAGCAGCATTCGCACGCCCCCAGATCCCAGCAGTCCCGGAATGACATCGGGAAACGGGAGTGCTGCCTCCACCGTTCCCAGTGCCGCGCCCCAGAACGGGGAGAACAAGCTGCCGCAAGCAATTGTGAAGCCCCAGATCCTGACTCACCTGATCGAGGGGTTCGTGATCCAGGAAGGGGCTGAGCCGTTCCCGGTATGTCTCTCTGCCAGGAAGGGAACCCAAATGCTGTCCTGAAAGCTTTGTGGTGGAGGGCTTAGAGGGCCAGGGGAAACTAGATGGGGGCAGAATGAACCTCCTGGGTGGTGGGATCCAAGGGGGGGAGAACCTGGTGGGGTGCAGGCAGCTGCGTTCTGCTTCTGGGGGCAGAAGGATGGACAGGTGCTCCTTCGTCTGCTGTGGCTGATTCGGTGGGGAACAGAAAGTATTCAACCTCTTCCCATGTCCCCAATTCTTGCGGGGCCCCAAATCTCTTGGGGGGGGGCTCTCTAAATGACCATCTTGCAATTCCTTGGGCAGGTGGGTCGCTCCTCGCTGCTGGTGGGGAGCCTGAAGAAGAAGTATGCTCAGGCTGTTTTGGCAGAGAAGCCTCAGCTGCAAGACACCACCACCACCACCGACTCTGAGATGGAGGACCCCTACCTGCAAGGTTGGTCTGGCCTGGTGGCCTGGGAAAGGAAAGGGTGACGGGGACTCTGAGCAGGCACAGAACACCGAGTAGGGTTCAATGACTCCAGGGGGCTTGGGGTCAGACAGGAGAAGAAATACCTCTTTTCTATAGGTCCCGTTCCCCAGCTTCCCCTGCATCCACCTATATTTTCCCCAGGGCTGTTAATTCTTTCAAAGATTTTTAAGGGTGCATGGGTTTTGGGGTTGATGAAAGTTCTCCTGAGCCTTTTAAAATTTGGGGTACGGGGCATCCCATCCTTTGAGGTCCACTCTCTGTTCCTTTCTTCCCCCTTTCCTTGATCAAGACATCTGTTCCAACCACGATCTGTCACCTGTAGAAAACAGGCCCATTTCCCCAGCATCCGTGGGGTTTCCCTTGGCCCAGCTGGGCAGCTTTGACTGAAAAACTTTGCTCTTCTTCTGCAGAATCCAAAGATGAGGCGTCGCCCCCAAAGTTGAAATGCGAGCTCTGCGGCCGCCTTGACTTCGCGTACAAATTCAAGCGTTCCAAACGCTTCTGTTCGATGGCATGTGCAAAGAGGTATCTCTAAACCCAAAGGCCTAACTGAGATTGGGCCCCAGAGCTCCCTCTGACTGTCCATAATCACAGGGTAAACCCTAAACTAGGTTTAATACTGTGGAGGACAGCCTTTTTTTCCTGGGCACCTCGCCAAGAATGTTTGACCATTCAGAGCAGAGGTGGATCTTTCTGGCCAATGGTTGTCCGAGGACACCCGGATCTCCAAGCTAAGCAGGATCAAGCCTGGCTTGGACGGGACATTTGATCTTCCTTGTCCACACCAGAATGTTAACCTCTCTGTCTTCTCCCCTAGGTATAATGTGGGTTGCACCAAGCGAGTGGGGCTCTTCCATCCAGACCGCAGCAAGCTTCAGAAACCGAGCACGCCTTCGCACTGCCGACGCCGGCCCTGCAAGGCAGCCCTTCCACCACTCAGTAAAGAAAGCAAGAAAACGGTGAGGCTCGTGGGAGGTGGGCAGAGGCACTCAGGCTTCAGAAACTGTTTTCACATTGTGGAGAAATTCAGAAGTAGTGTCCCTTCCTTCTCCTCCCTCTAAAAAGATTATTGTTCCTTCCTCTTTGGTCTTCTTTTCTTGCAACGCTTAGCCCTCAGTTCCCCCCATCTGTAAAATGGGAATAATTTGCATCAACAAATTAGATGATGTTGATTTTTGATGCTGAGAATAAAGCGTCTCTGACGCAAGTTGCTTATAGTTTTAAACACGTGTGTACACCGAATCACACCCAGCGGGTGAGTATAGTGATGGAGTAGGGAAACGCTCAAAGAAGCAGATAATAGAAGCACGTGTGGTACCACGTTGCTAAAAATAAAAAAAGGGAGGCTGAATTCTACATTTTTTATTATTTTGTATAATTTATATTGAATTAATGGAGTAAATCACAGAACCGTTCCAAGACAGTACAGTACATTGTTTGACTTACGATGTCAGTTGGGACCAGAATTTACATTGCTAAGGGATGCAAACGTAAAGCGTGACTGCGTCGCTTAGCAACAGGAATCCCTGCAGGCCTGGTGGTCATTGTTAACTGAATCCACAATCGTTAGGCGAGGCAACTTCCTGCTGGCTTCCCACCACCAAAGTCAATGGGGAAGCCGGCAGGAAGCTGCAAGTCCTGGGCTGGCAGGCAGGTAACTGGCTGCTGCCAGGGGGAGGAGGGAGGGAGGGGGTGCGCAGCAGTGCGGGGGAGGATTGGGGAGGGTGTGCGGCAGTGAGCGAGAGGTGCTGCGCAGGTCAGGGAGGGTGCGCGCGAGGTGCTGCAAGGGTTGGGGAAGGGCACATGGCAGTGAGCGAGAGGTGCTGCGCAGGGTGGGGAGGGCATGCCAGGGTGCACAAGAAGCGCTGCACAGGTGGGGAAGAGTGTGTGAGTGGCCAGCACAGTGCAAGCGCAGAGGGGATGGAGAGGGTGCACAGGTGGGGGAGACTTACCCCAGCAACTTGAAACCTTCCTTGCCGACTTCCCCATTGACTTTCTAGGGGAGCTGGTAGGGAAGGTTGCGAATAGTGATCACGTGATTGTGGGGTGCTTAGCAACTGGTCGTAAGTGTGAATGGGTTGCCAAGCACCAAGATCGCAGTCGTGTGACACGGGGTTGCTGGGACAGCGTAACTCCGAGGACCCGTCGTAACTACATTCATTTAGCACTGTCATAACTTTGAACGATCAATAGTCGTAACTAGACTACCTGCATAAAAGACTTTGCACTCTGCTGTAGCTCGTTGTGGGTTCCCTGAGCTGGAGAGATCAGCAAGGCTCTCATATCTCGGATAATAATTTCTGGCCAGAGGGAGCAATTCTGAGCTAGAATGGGTGAGAGGTCAACTGCGTCAACCTGGTCTGTACCCTTTTTGGGCCCGTAGGCGCCGGCCTCCCTGCCCCCCAGTTCTGGTCCCATTGCGGTGCCCGGCTCTCTCCAGCTTGGCCACGGGCAAGAGGACTCCAGCCGTTGCTCAGACAATTCCAGCTACGAGGAGCCTCTCTCCCCTATTTCGGCCAGCTCGTCCGCCTCCCGTCGGCGCCAGGGTGAGCGAGACATGGAGTCGCCCAATGTCCACGTGCGGGACTTGGTGGGGATGGAGCGCCACTTCTTGCCGAGCGAACCCACCAAATGGAACGTGGAGGACGTCTACGAATTCATCCGCTCCTTGCCCGGTAAGGATCTGCCTTGAGGGACCCTGGAGCGAGGGGCAACCTCTGCAAGGCACTGAAAAGCCCCCAAGGGGTGGAACCTGGAGCCCCATCTACTTGGACAGTGTTGGGCCACCACTCACCTGAATCCCCCTCCCCAATGAATGGGGTGGCCTCTAGCCTCAGGCATAAAGGAATTTAGAGAATGCCAGAAGTTAAAGCAAGCGCAAGGAACTCAAAATAATCCCACCTTGGTTTTGTTAGGTATAAGATGAAGTAGAGAGAAACTCTGGCAGGCTTTCAAGATTCTGTCACAATACCCCATAGCAATAAAGGAACATTCCTCGAATCTGTGTGGTGACTTAGCCTCCCTCAAGGGACTGACATCAATCTTTCATACCCTGGTCATCTCTAAATTCCTTTACATCAGGAAAGCTGCCCGTCCCCCAGGTTGGGCCGCCGCACTTCTTAGGCTTGTCAGTTTGGGGAGTTGCAGGGGGAGAGTCTCTTGAGCTGATGGGGTCCGTCCCCCCCCGCAGGGTGCCAGGAAATCGCCGAGGAGTTCCGCGCCCAAGAGATCGATGGGCAGGCGCTACTGCTGCTGAAGGAGGACCATCTCATGAGTGCCATGAACATCAAACTGGGCCCAGCCCTGAAGATCTATGCCCGCATCTGTATGTTGAAGGACTCCTAGGAGCTGGTGGCCGGTTCCAAGCCAAGGGTGGACGATCAGCTTGGGGAAGGGAGGGGAGGGCTCAGGTGGACTTGGCCTTTGGGCCTGTACTCCCTCCTCTCACCAGGTAACTTGAGCACAAAGAGACCCCACTGGTGGAGGGGGGGAGAAGAGGCAGACCCCCGTCTTTGTGGCCAGATGCCCCGTGGGCAGGGCCGTGGGGCCATGTATATACAACATAGTAGTCTGTAGCTTCCCTTTTGACAACCGCACCTGCCGCTCTCCTTGCTAAAGGAGGGAACACGATGGGGAGGAGGGTGGTCCCTCCAGCAGAGGAGAAGGGAGGGTACCACCAGGCTCCCCAGCAGCCCCACCCCCCTACCCCCTTTCTGTTGGACAAAGCCTCGGGAACCTCAAAGCCAAACAGGACCGTTGCCTTAAATTTTTGCGTAGGTGTGTGTGTGTGTGTGTGTGATTGTGGTGCTGCATAGTGCACTTCCCCATCTCTCTGCCCCCACCCCCGGTCCCGTACAGCTCTTTTGGGCTCGTTGGGGCCAGCGCCGGGCTTCCTAGGCAGAAACGGAACCTCGGCAGAAGGCCGGACAAGGGTCCCCTCCAGCCTTGATGCCTTCCTTTCTTCCCACCATCCGTCTTTTTTTTTTTTTTTTTTTTCATTTTTGAAATGGGGAGTGGCCAGGTTTGAGCCACAAGAATTGGTTGTCCTGGACTCTCCCCCTCCCCAAAAATCTCCTTGGGAGGTGCTTCCACGGATCTGCAACCAGTTCTCCAGCTGCCTTAAGAAACGTTTTGCATTTATTGCAAGCATCAACCCCCCCATTTGGAAAAGAAAAAAATCCACCAAGGCAAGGCAGGAGGGGCTGGTTTTCTCTCTGGAAGATGGGGCAGGCCTCAGGTGTGTCAAGAGTGGGTGGGCTCGCCTAGGGCGATCAGGGATGGAAAGGGAGGCGAGTTGGGAGTGCAGCTGAGCTGTTTCCCCCCCTGGTAGGCCGTTTGCAGTGCCTCCTCATTTTCCCTTGTGCTGGACACTCACCAGAGCCTTCAGGGCTGCAAGCAAAGGACTTTCTATTGTTTCTTCCACCACCTTGTTTTTAATAAACTCCTTTGGGAAAAAAAAAAGCCTGTCTTAAAAGTGGTCGTCTGCTGTGCCCAGGAAGGCTAGAAATCTTGCTCTGGGCTTTCAGGAAATGGGAATGCCTTTTTGGGGAAGTTGTTGTTCATTCGTTCAGTTGCTTCCGACTCTTCGTGACTTCATGGACCAGCCCACGCCAGAGCTTCCTGTCGGTTGTTGCCACCCTGAGCCACCCAGGGACGAGTCTGTCACCTCTAGAATATCATTTATCCATCTTGCCCTTGGTCAGCCCCTCTTCCTTTTGCCTTCCACTCTCCCTAGCATCAGCATCTTCTCCAGGGTGTCCTGTCTTCTCATTATGTGGCCAAAGTATTTCAGTTTTGCCTTTAATATCATTCCCTCAAGTGAGCAGTCTGGCTTTTATTTCCTGGAGGATGGACTGGTTTTGGGAAAGGGGAGGTGAAAATACTTTCAGGTAGGATTGCACAGCTGGAACTGTCATACTTATTCCTATTTTTTCAGCTGGAAGATTTGAGCACAGTTTTTAGGAGGCAGTTCTCATTCCTTGCTCTTTTAGGGAGCTTTGAATCACTCCGTTCCTGTGGAGGTGTGGCGGGCCAAGGTTTGGCTACCACTTCCACTGACCCCAGTCAGCAGCTCTCAGTGTTTGTGTATGATGGGACCTGACATCCAGCGTCTAGCAGATTCTTCCACGCCACACAGGTTTCTGAATCAGCCTGCTCCTCTCTTGACTATCCAAAGGAATCATGACAGGAACTAACGCCCATGTTAATTGTTCATTGAATTTACTGACTGAATTTGTAGCCTGCCCTATTCTGGATGATGTTGATCTGCAGTACAAAATTAAAAACAGCAATAAATAGAAAGCAGCTCCAGCAATACAGGTAGTCCTCGACCTATGACCATTCGTTTCGCAACCATCCAAAGTTACGACAGTGCCGGGAAAAGTGACTTGCGACTGGTCCTCGCACTTACGACCATTGCGGCGTTCCCCTCCACGGTCACATGATCAAAATGTGGGCACTTGGCAGCCGGCGTGTACTAACCACCGTTGCGATGTCCCAGGCTCACACAATCACAATTTGTGACCTTCCCAGCTGGCTTCCAACAAGCAAAATCAATGGGGAACTGCATGGTTCACTTAACGACCACTGCAAAAAATGTCATAAAAATGGGTGCAGTGCTGTAATTCACAATCGCACTGCTTAATGATGAATATTCCGGTCCCTGCAGTGGCTGTTAAGTCGAGGACTACTTGCAAAACCAGCATCCATTCAGGGAGGGGAAAAACCGCATTAAGCCAAGGCCTGTGGGAAAAGCCAGGTTTTTAAAGACAGTCAAGGTGAGAACTATGCAGAGCTCTGCAGCGCCATTGTTCCAATGGGGAGGCGCTGGATACATTTAAAAACTTCTTGGCCTAATTATACTGCTTGACCAATTGAGAGGATGTACAGTTGGCCAGGGCCAGCTGTTGTAAAAAAATGGACCCCCAAGTCAGGAGCAGAGACTGTTTTTAAAAATGTAGTGCTACGTGGCATGTAGCGGCTCTGTCCCATGATGGTTACGGTAGGTAAATTAAGACGGTAATGTTTCACTCTTGTGTGATGGGTGCTGTTGGCGAAGCAAGTTGCTTCAGGGTTTTTGCAGCTTAATGTGTTGTGTAAATGCCAACATGAGCCTTTTGGGGTGTCCCCAATTTGCAGCCACTAGGAGGTCTGCCTCCCCGTCAACACTTTGCCCACGAAAAGGAGACGACCGTACGCCAAGTCCAGCCCAAGATTGGAAAGACATTTTATTATTTGCTTTTCCACAACAGAGAAGAAATACAAAGCAACTTTTAAAAAGTGATCGTTTCCATATATTGGTTTTTTTTTTTCCTTTTTCTGAACGATGCAAATGGTTGCCCGGAACAAGGGAGAGGCCGTGCTCCTTCCTTCCACAATGCAAGACTTTTAGGAGGTGGGTGGAAGGAGATTCCATCTTTAAAAAAAACAAAACAAAAAAACTTTTTTTTTCCTTTTTCATTAATAAGGGTAATAATAACTAGGGCACTAGCTAGATGTTTCCTGGGCTTTTATATAGAAAAAAAGATGTTAACAATATGTATAAGAGTCTTATTTACACAGTTATTAACATGCCAAAAAAAAGAGAAAAGAGGATACAATATTGAATATCATACAACATCAATTCAAAACCAAGAGAAAGAAATGGGTATTTAAAAAAAAAAAAGGGGGGGGGACCAAATCAGTATAAACTGCAAGAAAGAAACAACTTGCTTTAAAAAAAACAGCAATTTTAAGGCTTAAAAATACTTTTCTTTTTAAAAAGCAATAATTCATATCTAAAAAAACATGGAACTCAAAGGGGCATTAGAGAGAGGTGGATTTGAAGTTGTGTTGAGGGGGCTGGAGGTCTCCGCCCCCCACCCCCCTTAGACAAAAATTGAGGTGTGACTTTAAAAGCCAGGCACGGGCTGAGTTGCACTGGATTCCCCTCCAAAACCCCTTTCCCTCTTCGTGTGGGGGAGGCAACCGTTTGTCTGGTGGTGTCTTGAAATTTTGGTTTTGGAAGAATGGAAGCAGAACTTAGCCAAGGATCAGGTTAATGATGGGCTTTCTTTCCAGCTTTTTTGGGGGGGGGGGGTTAAAAAGGCAGTCTCTGGCTATTTCTCTTGGGGTTGATTCTGTACTGTGCCCCCAGAAGCCAAGCCAGGACCACGGAGAGGAGGGCAGAAAACCAAGTGTGGAAGCCCATTTTCTTCATGGCAGCCGTTTCTCTAGAGGGTGCCTGGTGGGCTGGGGATGATGGGAACCACTTGCACAAACATTGGTGGTGGTTTTGCTATATGCAAAAGGGGAAGGGTCTTTTGGGGCACCCGCTCAGAAATTAAGGTGGTTGTGCTAGAGCTTGCTCGCACAGGGAGGGAAGGCCTTGCCTGCTTTGGGGGGACCAAGCCTGGGGGGATCCCCCACCACTGCACCTGAGATTTAAAAGCTGCATAACTCGCTCTTTGCTCAGTCTGGGGAAGGCCACTTCTAAGGCTCTTGGACGCAATGTGACAAATTAGTTCCCTGCAAATCACCTCTTCCCACCACGGATGGTCAGCTTCCGTCCCCCATGCACCGACCAGGAATCAAAGCCAGGCTTTAGAAGCCTCTCCTGTTTCTGTTAATCTCCTACTGGTCGCCTACAGACGAACTGGGAAAAATGGGTCGGTGATGACAAATGGGAGGGACTGACTTGATGGCTGGGGGGACAGGAGTAGAAGTGGCAAAGGGTAAAGGGATAAAGGCAAGGAGCCCCTGCTGACCTCTCCCTTGAAGATTCACTTGCCAACCAAATACAATGGTTTTCTAATGCACTGGGAATGCAACGCCCCAACCACCTAGCCACAGCTTGGACATGGCTAAAACACATTTCTCATGGAAGCGAGAGAATCCCCTGCTGCACATCTAGAGCCGTGCCCTGTTTCGCTGCCAAGACTGGTGCCAATCTCCACATCTTTCATTCAAGACAGATCCCACCCAAGAGTTTGGAGGAGAAACAGCTACCAGAGTGTCAAACCTGTGTCCGATGCAGTGGACATTCATGATGTACCGTTACAAGTGCGCTCTTCCCCCCCACCCAGCATGTACAGGATTTCCCTGCTGAGTTTCACGATCTTCCCCAAACTTTCCATTCCTAGAAAAAGAACAGACGTTCCTTTCGCTTTTCCCACAACGCAGGCCTGTGATTCTCCCTTGCGTTTCTCTGGCAGCGCACGGGTGCAGGTTTACAGCGTGCGGCACGTGGCACCCGCCAGACTCTGCATCCCTCTGGCTGCTTCCAGGATGGCGGGTCCCCTTCCAGTTTAGCACCAAATACCTCAATGCACTGTCCTTGTCCAAGAAGATCCCACAATGGTTTCAGGCTGGAGTCCAGAGGGATTTCGTGCTCCATGTCATCGTGGCATTAGAAATCTCTGCACCAATGTTTTTTTGGGGGAGGGGGCAGGATGACTTGGAACAAGAGAAGCGAGAATGCAGCAATCCCAGAAGAAGAATGGTGCCCCTGGAGAAGCAAGACGGAGGGTGAAAGTGCTGTGGAATTGTCTTTGGTTCTCCCCAAAACTGAAGAGGACACGTCCCCTCCACAAACATAGTCAAGGCCCAAGGTTGCTTGGGGGAGTGGGGGGAGCCAGACTGGGGTCTCTTGGTCCTCCTGAGCACAGTGCTGTACACCACTGAGGAATCTGAGGAAGCAGCACAGGGAGAGCAGAACGGTTTGCATAATCCAAAGATCTCCTTTCTCCCCTCCCTGTTTCTGGAATTTGCGAAGGTCCATCACGCGAGGGGAGTGCTGCTTTTCCGCGTTTCAGATGAGGGATATCCGAACGGGGATGCCGGGGGACTCTGTCCTCTGAGGAGAGTGCTGGCTCACGAGGTGTTCCACCACTGTATGTTTTGACATGTGCTTCATCAAATAGGTCTCCTAGGAAGGAGAGGACAGCCACAGAAGGGCAAGTTCAGACAGGAAGGAAGCAGTGGGACAGCCCCCCAGCTTGGACAAAAGCTGCGCTGTTTCCCCCTCCCGGGTACACGCAGTGCAGTGAGGTCAGGTGCACCTGAGGGTCCTCCTCGAGGCAAGTGGAGAATCTCAGGCTTCCCAGTTTCCCAAGCCATAGCACGACTGGCTAACTGTGACGGGTGACCAGATGGAAGGATTTGTCGCTCAGCACCAGGAGCGGCCTTTCAAATGCTCAGCGCTGAGGGCAGCTTCCCACCACCACACTCGCAGCAGAAGTGTGCCGTCAGGCTCAGAAAGCACGTTGCCATCCAAAACCCAGCCCTTCCAACTGGGTGCCTTCAACCCCCCTCCCCCTCCCCCCCCAAAAAATTTAAGGGCGGTCCTTGGGCAGCCGTTATTTTTCATCTCTGCTTTGGGGCTTGGCGTTTTGCAGAAAACCCCACCAGCCAACTCGCCTTACACCAACCCCGGCGTTGCCGTGACGTGCGTGGCCAGGCTCTCCCCCAGCAAGCCTGCCGAGTGGGGCTTACTTACTGAGGTGTATGCTCGCCCACACATGCTGCAGCAGTAGGCCTTTGCATGCTTGATGGCATGCGCCGAGAGGTGGATCTGGAGCGAAGCTGAATCCGAGTACGCCCGGTAGCAATTTGGACACTTGTAGGGTTTGTCTTTATTATGCTGCCGTTGGTGTGACTGGGAGTGGCGGTAATGGGAGGAAACAGAGGGCATCAGGTAAAGCAGCAAGGAACAGTCCAACCTGCCTCCGGGGCCAGTTTTCCAGGCCACCCAGCCTGCAACAGCAAGACTCAAGCCAGTGGCACTCCACAGGAAAGCCTCCGGTGCAGCCCATCCCGCCTCCCTGAGCTACTGCCACTTTGTCACATAAATGGCTCAGGAGGTGATGACAGAGACACAGAGAAATCATCCTAACCCTGCATTTCTTTAATTGCATTAATGGTTCCAAGGAAAAGTAGAGGAACACAATTTAAGCTGTGCTGACGGACACTGACTTTTCAAATCACAGAGTATTTTACTGGCAGGAAACCAGCGGTCAGTTTCTTTTGTTCCTGCGTGAAAGAAGAAACAGATCCGCGATGGAAAGATTTAGGTCAGTATTTTTCAACCTTGGCAACTTTAAGATGTGTGGACTTCAACTCCTAGAATCCACACATCTTACAATTACCAAGTTTGAAAAACACTGATTTAAGTTTTGTCCTAGCTCCAGTTTCTCCTTGTGGAACAGACATTCTGCGTTCAAGCTGTGGCCCCAGCTTCCCATCTATGTCTCCCACCAACCCCCATTGGCCCCCAATTCCTCAACTGACCTGGAGGTTAGAGAGCTGTGTGAAAGCCTTTTCACAGCCGGCGTGCGGGCACTTGTAAGGTCTATCTCCAGTGTGAATTCTGAAATGCAGCAAGACAGAGGGTCCTTCGCTAAGCCATCCAAACCCCGGATGGCAACAACCGAGCCAGCTAACACCTTCTTCCCCCCAGACTCCTATTTTGTGCTGTGGTTTGGGTTAGAGTTAGGGTTAGAGTTACTGAATTCAGATGGTAGTAGGAATAGGTTAATAACGGATGGCTTAATTTGCCTAATGTATACAAGGTCATGTGCATTTGTAAGCGATACTGCATGCAAATGGATATAGGAACAAGTGAAACGATACAAAGTGCCCAGACTATCGAATCAATTCTAGGGATAAGTCCATTCACACAACCTGCTGAGACAGGATGGTGCCAGAAAAGCCCCTTCCCTGTTGTTGCCCCTGCTAGCCAGTGGGGCATCTCCAGCTTTTGCCCGGCTGGACTCGGGAGTGAATGTACGGGCTCAATTCCACTTTGTCCTGTGCTATCCTGTGCTTGCACCTCTGCCCCTCTCTTGTAACCCCACCTCTTCCGTTTAACTCCACCCCTTGGCTTTCCCCCAAATGGATCCGCCCCACCATCTGGCAGGAAGGGGCCCCGCCACCATCGTTGACTTGGTCAGTGCAGGAGGGCATCTATCCTGGGCGAGGCTCACCTGGTGTGCTGCTGGAGGTGGGAGAGCTGGCGGAAGGACTTCTCGCAGTAGGAACAGTGGTACGGCTTGACGCCCAGGTGGATGCGCAGGTGCTGGGCCAGGTAAGAGGCGTTGGCAAAGGATTTGGAGCAATGCGGGCACTTGTGCGGCTTGGCTTCCGTGTGCGACTTGGAGTGGATCTGCATCTCTGACTTGGTAAAGAAGGTAAGTGGGCAGACTTTACACCTGAGGAGCAAGGAGGAGGAAGAGGGGTCAGGGACACCGCCAAACCCCAAGCTCAGGGGACTGCCCATGACATGGATTTAGCTTTGGCCCCAGGCAGAAGAAGGAAAACTTGGTGTTGGAGGAGAATACGCCATCCCTGGGTGGCAAAAATGGAGGCTGAGATAACTGCTTGGAACGGAAGGCGAAAGGGAGCCTCAGGCAGAAACAAAAGCTGTACTTTGACCTCTGGAACTCACTCCCACAAGATGCAGCAACATTACTGTCCCAGATGGCTCTGCAGTGGAGAGGGACCCAAGCCATGAGAGACTATTGGGAGCCTGGTGGCGTGAGGGTGGTGAAACCTCTCCATTTAGGGGCAGTGTCCTGCCTGCCCCCACAAGACTGGCATAAATTTGGGGCAAGAGATCGTAAGAGCAGTTTTACCCATTGTTGGTTTTGAGATGGGTCATGCCTATCACAGCAGCCCTTTTTTGCGGGCACCCATTTTCCAACCCAAAGATGCCAGAAAGGTCACTCAGGTGGCTATAATGGATTCTGCATGACATGAACGGCTAAACGCGACAATTCCTTGTTTCCGAGGAACTAAATGTGTTCACTCTGCACAATAAACCACACATTTTTTTAGAGGTGTGCCAGTAACCAGAAGCCTGCTTCCCCTACCCACCTGTACGTCTTGCCCTCTTTGCCAATGTCTCCTGAAGCTAAAATGGGATATGGGACCACGAGGACCGGGGGTCCTGACGGGTTCTCGGCCTTGATCTTCTTGCGGCCTCGTTCAGCCTTGGGAGCCCCCAGCAGACTGTGGCCCTGGATTGTCTTGATGGAGTCCAAGAGCGGGGGGCTGGTGATTCCGGAAATGAGGGTGGGTGAGGAGGCAATGAGGTGGCTCTGGCTGGAGGAGGTGGGCGTGGAAGGGGTGCTGGTGCCCGTCCCCGCACTGGATTCGGAGGTGCTGACAGCTGGCGTGCGGGACCCCAGCCCCAATCCTGCAAGGTGGGGGAAAAAACTGATCAAAGTCCCAGAGGGGGAGGAGGGGACCCCGTCCTGTCCCCCAGCTTGGTTTAGCCCGGTCGTCCTCTCCCAATTTTTTTTTAATAAAAAATAAATTATACACTTAATTATCTTTTTGAAAGCAACGCACCCATTTTAAACCTGGAAATATAGACATGCACATGAATGCATCCGCATGCAAAAAAGAAATCCCCTGCAAGATTGCCAGGTTCTGTGTTTCTTCCAGAAACATCCCACTCAGCCCCCTCCCCCACGCGTAATATTTCTTGCACAGGTCGTCCTCATTTAGTGACTGCACTTGGGACCAGCAACTCGGTCATTAAGTGAAGCAGTCGCTAAGTGAAAATCACATGACTGCAACTGTGCTTGCATTTTACTTCCGTTTTCCTTTGCCACTTGCTACTTCCTTCTGCTGAACTGGGACTCTTTCTCTTTAAAGGAATCTCGGCACGGGGTAAATAAGCAAGTGAAAATAAGAGCAGAGAGATGCTGTGAAGGTCATCAGTGTGAAGACTGGTCACTAAGTTGCTTTTTTTTAGCACCGCTGTAACTTTGAGTGGTCACCAAACAAGGCAGTCGCTAAGCAAGGACTCCCTGGACAAAAATAAATTCAACCAAATGCACCCTTTGCAGAAAAACAGCCCAGTGCAATCGACATAGCTCTGTCCCCCTTGGTGCCACTGGCACCCAATCGTTATAATAACGAGAACCTATGCCCATTCTTTCGTTGGCATACCTGTGACCGTGCTGGTGGCGGGGCGGGCGTGAAGGGCAACATCTGGCTGGGGAACTGCCTGGGGGTGCAGCCCCGGGACCTGCTGGAGCTTCGGAATGGACATAATCGACTGGCTGCTCTCCGCTGGCGAGGGAGGCACCAGCAGGGGCTGCTGGGAAGACACCGAGGTGGGGGGCAAATGGGGGGGACGGATCTTCTCTGCCATAAGCTGTTCCTTGATTTTGTTGATCAGAACTAGATTGTCCAGCTGGGGGGCAGAAGAGAAGAAAGAGGGGAATGACCAGCCCAGAGCAGCCATGACTGTGGCTTAGAAATGGCAGGATGCTGAGGAGCAGGGGGGTCAGACTAGATGGTCTTCAGATGCCCCTGAAACTCATGCATTCTCCAGGGGGAGCCCTAGAGGGAGAGAACCGGCTGCTGTAGCCAAGGCAAATTTAGGTACTAACAATAATTTTAAGAGAGGAAGCATTCTGTCTAAACTCTAGATCTGATTCAATGGAAGTGAGGCATTTCTGCCAAACTTTGTCTGTGTTCCGAAGCTAGGCAGAGTCAGACTGATTCGCCTTGGAGTGGAGGCCACCAGGAAATCTCAGACAGCACAGTAGGAAAAATCTTCCAGAAGATGATGGACCATCAGGACCATGAAGTCCCCAGGAGCTGAACCCCATATAGTCACACCCTTGTAATCCTTCCAGAATGTTACTAAATGCAACAAATAGGATGCTCCCCAGCGCTTTCACCCACATCTCCCTCCCATTACCTCAAAATTATAATGGGAATTTGGAAGAATGGCTAACTGCGTTGTGGGAATACGCTTTGATGTCAGGCCTGGTTCACGGCTTAGCATTTCCAAGTAGGGCAGGAAAGGTTGACCTGAAACTCTCCCGCCTCAAGCCAATCAGTAGGTTGAGCTTTGGTTCTTGAGGACTAGAAACCCTGGAAAACTTAACCAGGCAGCCTGCTTGGAAAAATCACAGGTACTGGAAGCAGAGACATCGTGTTCTTACCTGACTGGGCATGGTGGGAGGCGGTGGCCAGAAATAGGTGTTGTTAAAGCGCGGCTCCGCCATTCTGGAGAAAGAGAAGGGGGGAAAGGGGGTTATGGGCCAGCTATGAAGCTTTTTCTTGCACGTGCATGGCCCTTCTTCCTCCCCAAACCCCACCATGCTACGGAAAGGCGGAGGTGCTCAGCAGCATCCAAGAACCCAGCGTAAATTCCAAATACGGAGCAGAAGAATAAACCGCAGAAAGAAAGAGTTGCATCGTTGGGCAAACACCTGGAATCCTACAAGCTCTGCCTTTTTCTCCCCTACCTGGTGCAAGATCAAAGAGAAGCTGGCTGAACCGTATTTTTAGCAGACCGGTCAAGACCACAAGCCTCTTTTAAGCTTCTAAGTCTAGTTTCATGCAAAACACAAGAGAGGAAGCTCCGTCTGTCATCACACGGGACACACCCCAAAATCCTGGCATCAAAACGGGGGGAGAAAACTGCTGTTTTTCTGCTTGTGGAATTGGGAAGGATTAAAGAAATCTCCTGTCCAAAAAAAAAAAAAAAGCCTCAATCTTTCAATCCCACCAAGCTATAATTCTCACAGATAAGATAAAATATTTTTTAAAATACACACACACAAAAAAGGTGTCCACAGTTGGAGCCACTTTTAAATCTTTCCCACTTTGCTTTCATAGGGTTCTGATTCAGGGCAGGGGGGAATGGGAAAAAGAAATCACAACACTCAAAGAAATGCCTTTTTTTGTCAAGAGAAACAAGTTTTGAAAGTTTCCCCCAGTTTGGAGTTTCCGATAATCCCAAATGTCCGTCAAAGGTCCTGCGGCAATCTCCCGCAATAAAAATAAACCAATCAAGGAAGTCTATTAATCACAGCGCTGGTTGATTAAATGATGGGAGCCCAATAATTTGAACTGAGAAAACACTTCAAGTCAGCACCAACGGCCAGTTAGAAGCCCCTTTTAAATGATGTCAAAACGGCAAAGAAATTTTGGTTGTTCTGGGCTAGAAATTACAACAGGACAGGACAACAGCTCATACAGGTAGTCCTTGCTTATTGACCACTCGCTTAGCAATGGTTTGGACTTATGACAGCACCAAACCCCTGATTTGTGACCGGTCCTCACACTTATGACCACCACAGCATCCCCACAGTCATGTGATTGCAATTTGGGTGCTTGGTAACCAATTCACATTTACAACTGTCACAACATCCCGCGGTCATGTGACCACCATTTTCAACCTTCCTGGCCAGCTTCCAGCAAGCAAAATCAATGGAGAACCACGTGATTCACTTAACAGCCACATGGTTCGCTTAATGACAGCAGTGATTTGCTTAACAACTGTTGCAAAAATGGTCATAAAATCGGGTTGGATTTACTTAATGACTCCATAGCTTAGTCATTAAGCGACTCCAGAAGAAAATTCCAGTCCCAATTGTGGTCATTAAGCAAGGACTACCTGTACAGACTGCACCACACCATAAGTGTCTGCACAATATCAGATGCAGGTGAAAGTTGGTGTGGTCTGTACAATCATTATGTCAAGCATCTTCTGGCCATGAAATATGTACTGCATACCTGTATAAAAAAGGAGGGAGACATTCAACAATGTCTCTTTTTTTAAGATTTCAGATTTTAAGCTGCAGACAATAAGAATGGGGTATGTGTAGAAGGTCCTCTAAATCAAGCCTCTGCACTGCATGGGGGGGTGGGGGAAATGAAATTGGAACCTCAACAGCAGTCACTCATTCCAGAAAACACCAAGCACAGACTTGAGCCATCCTCAAATAAACTGCATCCGTTTCAACAGAAAGTCAAGCGGAGTTTCGACATCAGCTTTGAACTACAGCCCTTAGGTTCTCAGGAGCTGCTGGGGGTCTGGAGGGCAGCAGAGTCTCCCTGCTTTAAGGACATGGATTCAGTTCATTTTTATTTTTTCTTGCTTTTTCTCTTTTCTGCAAGAGGAGACTTTTGCATTCCTCAAAATGAAAAGTCTCTTGTGCCCGGTGCCAGTCAAGGCTCGGAGAAGGCAGCCTTCTGCTCTTCCCATGGACATTTGGGTGATTAAATGGACACAATGCACAACCCCTCTCAGGTCAAGAAAGAGGCCCTGCAAAGACACCAGGAATGCTAGTTTATTGTTATGGGGTATCATAACAGAATCTTAAAAGCCTGCCAGAATTTCTCTTTACTTCGTCTTATACCTAACAAAATCAAGGTGGAGTTATTTTTAGCTTTTTCTCTCTCACGCTTTCCTCTTTCTCAGGATCGTGTAATCTTTTCTGCAAACCCCTCCTCCCTCATGCCTTCCCCAAGGTCAGTTCTATACCCCTTTATAACCCATCGCCCACAGAGTCACTGTTGAGTCCAGCTCCACTTTGGGTCGCCAAAGAAGACTGGGATTCTCTGACATTCCGCATCTGCTAAGAGACCTTCTTTGAATGCCAACTCTACAAACTGTCCAGCATCTGAGTCACAAACATACATCCTGGTCACTCTTTTCCGGCCTAACCTGCCTAGGATTGTTGGGGCTAAGAATAATTTGAGGTGGAGAGACAGAAAAGGAAGAAAGGACTTTTAAGAAGGAAGCAAATACTCTTTCTTCTTGGCAATCATTTTAGGTGCATTTTCCTGGACCACCAAGCTAGTTGATTTCTATTTGTCCAGCCAAACCCTTGGTACCTTCCGTTTTTCATTCAGAAGGAACACCCTGGATAAATCCGTACCCACCACTTCCTTCACCTGTGTACAAAGTCCACTTTTTCTCCTCAATCACAAACCAATCAGCTGGGTAAGCCGCATAATGCCCACACACAGAATTAACCACGTTTCAAACTCTCCAAATCTGGCATGCAGGGTACCCCCGCCCATTTCCCCTGTGGCTCTGCCTACCACTATCAGGTACACAGTCTCAGCCTTTCTCCTGTCCAAAAGCAGATGATCTTGAGAGGTTGATGTTAATACACACACACACAGTGTCTAGGAAAAAGGCTCCGATATACATCCAGCAAGGAATCTGACTGTTGCTTCTCTGTATGAGTCACTGTTCTTGGCTCAGCTCTTTTCAGACTGTCCATCCAGGGGCCAGGCTTTCTGTCTCATCTCTGAACCCTTGAATCACTCACTCATTTTGGAAATGCATCTGCCCAAAAAGGAATCTGGGCCTAAGAGAGTGGCTGGGTTTACACAAGATTACCCATCATGAACCCAAATGAATTTTCAGCTTTGTATGATTAGCAAACCACGATTTATGGTTTTCCTGCCTTGTGCTTACTAAAATCATGGTTGAAACAAACCATGGCTTTATAGGATGTATGAAGCCATGTGCTTTACAGGATGCATGATGCCAAGTATTCCATGTACTAACACTGGGAGAGGGGAGAAACAGGGCACATGACTGTGCTGGCCCTTACAGCTTTGTGGTCTATGAACCTCTTTCATAGGTTCATTAAATTCCTCTTTCCAAAGCGGGGACCAGTTCCAAAGAGGATTGGGAAGAACCGGTTTCCTGCATCAAACAAAATTTATCATCTTGTGGAAACCAAGAGGGGAATGTCATCCCTCGCTTGCTCTGCAGACAGGGTTTGCGTAGGCAGTGCTGAGCAAAGGGCTGAACCAGGGTGCCTCCCCTCCAACTTTTACCTTCCATGAACTGAATCTCTAATTCACACTTGGTGATATTTGCACTCACATTTCTACTGCATTCTATAGCATGGATTAGACATTTGGGAGAAACCTGAGAAGACCACTGAGCGGGAATTAGTAACTTGTGGTACTAGCAGTTCCCTGTCAGACTCTGGGGTCCTCTGTGACATCATACAAAGTAACTTGTCAGCATTCAGGGCTACAAAGAAAGAAATTCAAGTATCTCTGTCGTTCCCTGCAAGTTTCCTGTGATCCCACAGAAGGTCCACTAACATGGGCAAAGAAGTAAAAGCGTTGATCATCAGTGTAGCTACCACGTAACGAAGGCCAGTTTTCACATGGGAGGGGATTGGGATCCTCCGCCAGGGTCAGCGATGGAAGAGGCTGAGTCCCGTCCCTCTGGAACCCCGGTTAGTGCCAGCAAGTCGGGGAGACTGACTTTTGTAATCAGTCCAGGCCTTCAGAGGAAGCAGGTCAGAAAAAGCTACCTCTGCAAGGGCGGTGGGGGGGTCCAAGAGCCAGGGAGGGGCCATAAACCCCCCTGGAAAGGGTACCCTGCAAGCTGGTTCTCACGGCCTGGGTTTCTCAGTAACCGGAAAGGACCCTCTGGTTGGATATGAAGCCCCAGCTACTTGGGTAAGGGAGGGAAGGAGGGACAGGCCTGGCCACTGCTGGCCACTGCATCACGAGGCCCCCCTGGCCCACGGAGGTCCGCCCGAGCTCTGAGCAGGGCCCGGTCGCAGCCCTGCAAGAAGGGAAGACGTTAACCGCAGCTCGGTACTCACGGGCTGTCTTCAATACCCTGACGAGAAGTGTCGCTGTAACTCCAGGCTGTGCCCTCTGGTGAAGGCAGGGGCACGCACCAGCCGCCGGGTTCAGGCCGGGAGGGGTCCCTGGCCTCCGCCAGATCCTACCCAACTGCAGCTAATACAAGCTATGCCCCCAGGCATGGGAGGTCTCTGCCTTGGAGGCCCCTCGGCCTCTCGCCTGGCTGAAATAGAGAGAAATAAGATGTTTTTCACAGAGAAACGGCGGCAGAGCGCCAACGACATTGCCCGACCCCTGCCAAGAGCTGAGGATGGGCCTGGCGGGGGCTGTCCTGTTTAGCCAGGGCAGGTGATGGAGCCTGGTGTGGAGGGGCAGTCTACCACTGGTGCCAAGAGGGCAGCAATGGGGTCAAATGGCCCCTGGGAAGACACCTAGA
Source organism: Candoia aspera (assembly GCF_035149785.1). Lineage (NCBI taxonomy): Eukaryota > Metazoa > Chordata > Lepidosauria > Squamata > Candoiidae > Candoia > Candoia aspera. Next base: position 232,883 of record NC_086170.1, read on the forward strand.
AAGGGGATCCGATGAAGAGGTCGACTATTCAGCTGACCCAGTTGGTTATTTGCTCTGCCCACAAATTGGGCGTGAGCCACCCTTGCGTGTTCACAACGGAGGTGGCTCAGCCGTGGGGAATGGGCTCTGTTCCCACATCTTGTAATGCAGGTTTGCAAGAGGAAAAAGCCAGGATTCTGATGCTCCCAAGAGAGACGGTGGCAATGCAAGAGAACTTCATTGGTGGGCCCTTCTTAATCTGAGAACCTCCATTAAACCCTTACAGCGTGTTCCAGTCACATGACATGCTAAACCTGGCTTGGGTTAACCTGGGTTAGCTCCTCCTATAGTTCATGTAGGCTTCTGCAACAGGGGGACAGGATGTCAAGGCACCTGTGTGGCTCCCAGCAGATGCCTGCAGCTCAGCACCCAGCGTCAGGGTGACTTTCTGGTTTTACACATTGCGCATGTGCAGATTCCCTAACGGAGACTAGCCAGGTGTGTGAATCTGGCCCTTCTGGGAGACTGGGTTCTCCCACCACGCTAAATCCTAAACCAGGTTAAGAAACCCACCAGTGATGCCCCAGTGAACCACATCACATAGCAGAGTTTCACGCCAACCCTGACCTACCAGAGGCTTGTGTGAACTCGGCTACGTGTGGGTTTCCACCTGTTCCTCCAAGCTGTGATCCTGGGCCAAATCCCTCTTTCTAGAGACACCCTTCCCATCCAGGGAGAATAAATCCTCCTTTGCAATGATGAAGGATTTTGGCTGCATCAGCTTATTGGGTTGTAGAAATCTGGGGGCAAGGAAGAGATAGACATTGGTCACCGAAGATAATCAGAGGAAGACCGGGTGGCCAGTGGGGGCCAAGGACTAGAAACATAGCAGCCACCCAGCTACGAGGGAGGAAGCCCTGTCCAAGTCACACCCTGGAAAGATTCGTTCTTGCGCATGCATCTTGCTCACTGCAAAGGCTGCCGAGAATAATGGCGATCTAGCACAATTAGCCCTTACAGAAGTCACATTCACAACACTCACGGTGTGTCACATTCTCACAAATAGAAGGCCTTGCTGCCGTCCATAAACCAAAGGTAAACTTCTTTCGTATATTGCCTTGCCCTCTCCAGGGACCATCGCATGCCTGCCCTTGAATGTCATGTCACTCGGCTGTTTCTGAAAACCGCCTGCTCGTCTGGCATTGCTCTCTCCAGGCATGGCTCCTCTTTTCCTTGGTACAATCTGCAAGGAGGAGGGATGCCACGGCAGGGCCACCAGATCTGGGCTGCCAAAATCCAATGGGCTGCTTAGTGGCAGGAAAACAGACAACTCTCTGCTGGATGGTCTGAGGATGGTCTGAGGATCCAGGTGGCTGTCTGGACTGCTGCAACCAAGATCTGATAACCAGTACCTTATGTTTCTCTTCCTGGATACAGGCACGCACAGCCATTTTTTTCAACCTCTAGGCACACACCCTTGTCCTGTAGTCGTTGACATAGAGCTGTTAGCGCTTTAACTGCCTCAGCACCTATAGCTTTAAACAGCTCAGTGGCTATTTGGTCTCCAGCTGGTGCTTGCCTGTTTAACAGCTGAAACTTTGCCTATCCCATGACACCTCCTGGGAGCCATTTACTGACTAATGGCCAAGCACAAACTCGGGAGTGTCCTTTTGAAGAATCACTAGCCCGCCACGCTTTTGAACGGAGCCCTACTTTGTATAATCCTGTCCAATTCCACTCCCTTTTAAATTCACGTATTCCTGAAGCACCCAATTTAGTGCACTTTGTTTCCACCTCAAGCTTTCCTACTTGAAAGTTCAAAGTTTCCAACATTCCACATGGCAAATGTGTTGCTGGGAACGGTGGAGCTGCGGCACCAACCTTGGGGCTCCGGGCTCCACGCATAAAGGCTCATCACGCAAACTCAAAGCAGGACAGATTTCCTGGCCACCAGAGCCATCACACAGTGGAACAGCCTCCCTCCTGCAGGAATGACTGTACCAGGAACCCCTGATTTTCCTGGGATGGGTTTCAGGGCCCTGAAGCTACTGAGCCTCCCAGCCAGGAAGGGAAAAACTCACAAGTTCAATACTTCTATTTTTAATCACACCCCTTGGAAAAAATCATGGGGCTTCTATCGCACCCTCACAACATGTTAGCTGCGTTCCCAATGCACGCGGTGTATTTTTCTGTTTCGTTCCGGCATTACAATAAAAAGATGCACCTCTGATGCCATTTCAAGCATTTAAACATGACAAGCACAGGTCAAGTCAAGGGGCCACCTATCAGGGAGTCTGTTACCCCCCTGGATGATATACTGCCCTGCCCAAATCTATCACCACTGAGAGAAGCAATAAATTTGCCAAACTTTCACACTGAGTGTGACTGGAACATAAATGCTCTGCATGGTCACTGGGAACACATTCCAGGGCTCCTGGTCGCAAACAGAGACGTAACAAAACTATGCAAAAATCCAGAACAGACAAAAATCTACGGTACTCAAAGAAAGTGAAGCCTTTCCTATTTTGAAAGAACATCGGGGCTGAAATGATTGAGTTGGAAACATTTTCATTTAGGATGATGTTTGCCTCTGTTGCCAGATGTTTACAAGATGAACAGTGGCATCTCCAGGCTCTAATAAAATTTTTTTCCCAAACTGGGGCCTTGCAAACACTTCTTCAAACACTTGAAATGGGTTATAACATGCCAGTTCTGTTGGCAGGAAATTCTGGGCAGTCCTAATATCGTGGGTGGTGATCAGATTGGGAAACTCTTTTCTATAATTGACAGGAATATCCACACTTCCTGCAGGGGAATCCCATCTCCATTCCTTTTAACCTATCTTCCTTTTCAGATCCACTTCCTACATATATTAGTTGATTAAACAAAACAGAACCTTCAGATGTAGTGGCACTCTATCTGGGAATTCAAGTTGCTGGGGAAAGACATGCCTTAATGGGCCTTCCGTTTGGCCCTCCTACTTATGAAACAGCATACTGGACTAAACTGGCTTTTGGTTGACCCCGCAGGTCTTCTAAACTATGTCAATGATCCTGAAAAGGTTAAAATACTAGGAAGCTAAGTCGGGTTCCCACAAGCTCATGCAAATAAGTTACATTTCTGAAAGCCAGGCAAGCCACAAAGGCGAGAACAGACGGAAGCAAGTTTCAGATTTCCAAAATCTTCTTTTCTCTGGTTGCCTCCAAGCCCTTCTGATTCACCATAGATGACTAAGAATTTTGCAAGCTTTTTCCATGCAAAAAAACAATTATTGGCTGTGAAAATCCATTACCACCCAATGTTCCTCTATGAAGGGTGCCCGATGCATCCTTCTGCCTAGTTCTAGACCATTTCTCTTCAACTGGGACACAGGTCCAGATCAAATATACTCAGGAACACAGCAGAAAACTCTTAACTCTCCTACGTATGACAGAGGAAGTCTTAGGGTGGAAAAAATAAAGCTCGTTCAGTTTTATTTGAGGGGGAAGTTTGCCTTACTGTGATGCAGGCTAAGCAAAAGAGGAATGCCCCTTTTGATAAAATTAATTAGCAACCTAGCAAAGGAAGAAGCATATGAATCAAATCGAGGAAAGAGAATTAATACAATCCTAACCAAATCTAAAAGTTGCATTTCATTCTTTTCAGGTATCTACCTGTAGGAAGAGAGTTTAGTTATGTTCACCTTACACACACTAAAATCAGTACAGGTAGGCCTCACTTAACAACCATTTGTTTAGCGACAGTTCGGACTTACGACAGTGCTGGAAAGAAACAACTTGTGACCGGTTCTTGCACTTACAATCGTTGCAGCATCCCATAGTCACGTGATCATCATTTTCAACCTTCCCAGCCAGCTTCCAGCAAGCAAAATCAACGGGGAACTGCAAGATTTGCTTAACGGCCACACGGTTCGCTTAACGACTGTGGTGATCCATTTAACGACCGTCGCAAAAAGGTCATAAGATTGGGTCAGTTTCGCTTAATGACCACTTCACTTAGCAACCAAAATTCTGTCCCCAATTGTGGTTGTTAAGCGAGGAGTACCTGTAGAGCCATACAGTTTTTATGTCTTCAGGTTCCCTTTCTTCTCCCCTTAAAATCTAAATCATAAGTATGTGTTACTGATTCAGTTCAAACAGAGAAGCCATGATTTTACTAACCATGGTATGTTGAATAAGCCACAATTAGCTGGGTTCACATATTATACTAGACTATAAACCATGTTTTATAAACCCTAATGGCTGAATCAATACACTAAGAAGTGATTTCCTTCAACCAGTTTGTTTACAAAATACACTAAGCCACAAAGAAACCATGTCTTACAACTCCTACAATATTGCAGCAGAAACAGTCTATCATAGATTGCAATGAGCATTTGTTTTGTATGTTTTCCCCTGCTCAAAAGTTTCAGTCTAACTTTGATTTTCAGAATAGTTCAGATGTGTATACAGTAGACATGCTATTTTTAAATTTTTGTTTTACTTCATTAAATAAATTAAACAAACAAGCATGATCAATTACATTTCCTTTGATTTAGGACCACAGGGGAAAAAAAATCCCCAAAAATTCACACCCAACTTTGCTGGAAAGCCTGTCACACTAGCAGATAGTTGGGAAAACAAAGAAGGAATCAAGCACTTGGAAGCAGGGGGAAAACTCAATTCATGTAATGATAAACTATAAATCCCCAAAGTCTGTAATCTTCCAAAATTAAAATTTTGGCCATGCAGTTCTCCAAATAAGAATCAGGAACATGGCTATGCACATCTTAGGGGAAAGTATTCCTCAAACACATGCATCAGAATGCATACAAATGCCTTACATATTTCTCCAGTTTTTTCCTCCTGTAGAAGAGGCACCTGTATTTCCACCTTATTCCCAGGATGCTTGAGAATTTCAATTTAATTTCTCAGGGTTTGTAGGTGGCAGTGCGCATACCACTGGTGGTGGTGATTTCCTGTGACACACCTACCCATTCCTTTGCAGCCTGGTTGCTTAGCCACACTTCCTAACTGGAGAAAGGAGGCCGTTGTCTGTGCCATGAACACACACACACCCACATAAATGCACACATCCCCATGCCATTTGATAACAAAGTAAGTGTGCAACACCCTATTGCAGCCCTGAAAATTTCTCTGAAAAATCTGTTCTTCCTTGAAAGTAATTCTGGAAGCAAATTCTGTATCCTCAAATGGGAAAAACATTCAGGGAAGCTTTTGAGACAGGAACTCACATCTGGATCAGCTGGCGAGGATGGGGGTCCTGGGCAGTCCCCCAGGAGGTACAGGGATAGCCTCATAAACCAGCCTAATGAAGAACAAGCTGAAATCAAAGTCTAGATTTATTCCAGGAAAAGCTCTTTAATAGGTCATTGCTGCTGTTTGGTAAAATATCAGCCTAACATTTTCAAATGTCGAATTAGTGCCTAGCAAAAAGAAAGGGGGTCATTTTTACTTACAACGAAATGGATATGGTGAGGCGGTTATTTTTCCTGATCGCTTCTCAGTCCTGCAAATGTTTGTAGGAAAACAAAATTGTCCACCAGTCATTTTCAGTCATAAGGCAGGCCCCCAGTTGGAGGTCGCCAAGGAGGACTAGGAAAAACCCTGCCTGCAAGGATCAGCGCAGCTTGAATGACACGAGACGCAGGGCTGATCAAAGGAAAAATCTCTCTTGTCTGCTACAAGGCAGGTAGCTGGACTGCAGAACTCACTGTCACAAGGTGCCAGGATAACTGCCAATCTAGCTGAGTCAAATGATACAGAGAACAGTGTGAGAGGTTCCTGGTCCTCAAGGCTACTGATGAAGGCCAGAGGCAGTATCTGGGGAGCACAGAAAATTGTGTTGGGGTAGAGTGATAAAGCCTTTCCTGAATCTAATAAACCATGATAATAATGGTTCCATTAAACAACATAAAAATGAATAAAATGGAACCAAATACAGCTAGTCCTCATTTAGTGACCACAATTAGAACCAGCAATTCAGTCATTAAGCGCAGCAGTCTCTAAGTGAAACCACAACTGTGCTTGCGATCTTATTTCAGCTTTCCTTTTGCTTGACAGACCCGCAACGGTCATAAATGCAAGGACTGGTTGCAAAGTTATTTTTTCCTCACCATTGTAACTGTGAACGGTCACTAAACGAGGACTACCTGGAAAGCCTGGGAGAGGATTAATTAAGAAAGTAATCTGGCTCCACACTTAGAACAATCATTCATCATTTGCTAAGGAAAGCGCAGCACAATCCTGGCTGGAAAAGCAGACTCACACAGAGACGCAACAGAGCGCCTCCACTCCGGCCCCTTCTCAGGGTTCAGGCCTCCAGCCGAGTGGGAGGGGGAAACTGACCCCGGGTCGGTGGGGTTCCTGGCCCAGGATCTCCCTCCTTTGCCCCTCCCAGAACTGAAGGGGCAGGTTTCGGGGGTGGCTTGACACCAACTTCTCCAAAACATGCTCCAGACTCTTTCTCCCAGAAACAAAATCAATTTTTAACTGCGAAACACGCTTTCCCAGCCAAATAAACAGGGAGCAGGAAATCTAGGTAAGTGATGGGCTGCGTCCCTTCCAGCCCGTGGGTCAGACCCCTCCGTGAAGCCCCCAAACTCCCACCATCCACAATCCCACAAAAGTCACTCTTAACGAAAACACCAAACGCAGGGACGGTCCCGGCATCTTCCCAGATTAGCCACAGAGGTGCTGAGCTGCCCGTGATGCTGGGCCACCAACAGAGCGGCCCAAATGGACCTGTTTTTATGCAGCATGGAAGGGGGAAAAAAAAGAGACCACCCCAATCTCTCCCCCCCAAATCCCCCCCACAGCAGCCCCAAACTTGGGCACCATCTCCCGAAAATGTCTCCACCTTCCCAAGGCCTGCCAAGTGGCCCGGGGTGGCTTCAGCGACAAAGCCAGCCTAACTTGAGTTGGCAGCTGAGGGGGGCAGGCAGGCAGCATTTCAGACATGAACCCACCCCACCCCACCCCAAACTGTTCTGGAACACACTGAACAAAAGGAAATGCATACACACACTTGAGGTTAACACGGAGCAAGAGAAGAGACAATTTGCAGCATTTTCCCAAACAGCCACTGCACCCCGTCCTACCTTCGCCCCCCCCCCCCCCAGTAAATTCCTGCTTCAGACGCATCACCTTTCCGTGCAACCCAAGGGCGAAATTGTTCTACGGCGGGGAAGCCAGCCCATCTACTCCAAGCATTAAGCATTATACGTCCCTACCATGATCGCATAGGTGGGGAAGGGATGCATATCCATGCGTATATATTTTAAAACAAATCTTACAGTTCAACTCACAAATCTCGGAACGGCGCAGGCGAAAAACAACAACAGCTGGGGAGGAAATTTCACCATTTGTTAAGGTTGCCAATTCTCCACCTTGCAAACCACACATTCCAGTTCAGACAGTTAAACTTCCCAATTATTCCTCAGCAAACGTGGCATTGTTCAATATATTTCTCTCTCTCTCTATTTGGGGGGGGGAGAAAAAGAGAAAGAAAGAAAGAAAGAAAGAAAGAAAGAAAGAAAGAAAGAAAGAAAGAAAGAAAGAAAGAAAGAAAGAAAGAAAGAAAGAAAGAAAGAAAGAGAAAGCGTACACCATTTCCCACCATTTTGGGGGAGGAAAAAAACACGCAAACAATCCGTAAAGATACATTTTGCAGTTCCTGTCGCTGTTTTTTTCCAGAAGCACAGACATCCCCAATTCCACCGTCCCTCCCTGCGCGCTAAAGGAGCGAGGAAAAAAAGAAAAAAAGAAATTAAGAAATTACAGATGCGCGGTACTTGGCAGGATCGCTTTTTCATCCCCCTTCCGCAATATTTTCATCGCCAACTTTTGCCCAAGTTCACTCCGGCTCCGAAAACAGTCCTTCCCGATTTTTCGGCCCCCCTTTCACCCCAGTGCGATTCGCATGCAAGAAAAGCGGAATGCAAAAGGCGAGACAGCGAGCGCCGGACTCCGCCACATCTCCGCGCAGCCAGATCCCCGAATCCAAAGCACGGAAGATTTTTTTTAAAAATCAGAATGTGAACAAAACACCCCTTTCAGCGCCCCCTTTCCCCCCTCCTCGCCGGCCGCCCCCTCCCCCCCGGCTCAGGCAGCTTTTATTAAAATTTGCAGACAAAAGAGACGAAAAAAATGGCAGCCACTGTTATTTTTAAAACAGAACGGGGACGCCATATTCTGCAGATCTGGAAAAAAAAGGGAGAAATCAGCAAGCCCAAAGACCCCGCAAGGGGAAGGGGAAGCGGGGGGGAAATCCCCCCCCCCACGCCAGGCAGCCCCGAAACTAGAAAGTCAGAGTGGGGGGAAGGGGGATAAAAAAAAATAATTTCAACCTCTCTCCTTTTTGCCATCGTCTCTATTTGCATGGCATCATTGTTGGCCGGAAGGCTGCGCCAAAAAAGGGGTGTTTTATGAGCATTATTTTAGGATTCGGAGGCTTTTTTTTCCTTATTCCCGATCTCTATTTGAATAGCCCGGCTTTTTATTTATTTTAAAAAAAAAAGACACTTCCTATACCAATACACATGCTCGACTTGCAAATTGCCACTCAGCCGCGATCCGTCTGCAAAGAAAATGGGCGCCCCCCCAGCTTCCTCCTCCTCCTCCTCCTCCTCCCTCTCAAGCCTCTGGGGGGGGGGCAAGCGAAGGAGAAACGGGGGAGGCCGGGAAGAGAAGCGCCCCCCCCGCTCGCCTGGGCGGCCAAGGCAAGGCATGCAGGCATCCTCCAATTTTGCAAAGACCCCCCAGCAGAACCCCCCCTCGCCCCCCCTCGGCTTCCTCCGGCTTCTCTGCGAGCCGAGACTGACCTGCCTTTGCTGAAACGCGCGAGGGGGCGCAGGGAAGTTTGCTACAGACGGATACATTTTTCCAAACTCTTTTCCCCTTCCGCCCCCTCCCTCTGCCTTTGCCCCCCCCCGCCTTTTATTCTTCTTGAGTTCAAGAAGTCAAAGAATAAATATAGACAGATACAGACGCATATATACCTTAAATTGCGGAGGTGTTTTTGCAAACAGGCAGGGAGGGGGGAAGGGTGTTAATTTTTTTTTTAAATTAATCCACTCAAATTTGGGGGGGAGTGGTTTTTTTTCCCTCCGGGACCCCCCTGCCTGAAGCTGGGATGGTACATCTAGCGTTTTTTTCCCCCTTCTCTCTCTTTTTTTCTTTCTTTCTCGCCGCCCCCCCTTCCCCCCCACCCCTTTGCTGGGTGGTTGGTTCAAATCTTCCGGGTCGTTCTGCAGTTCACTTCTGGGTCCTGGCAGAGGGAAACCGCAGCCGCAGTTGGTAGAGCTTTGTAGATCCCTTAAAACAACTAAAAAAGACCGGGGCGGGGGAAGGAGGAGAAATCTTCTTTGCAACTGGTTCCCCCCCTTTGGAGAAAAAGAGGAAACTTTGCAAAATCTTAAGAGGGGAAGGTTGCGCCTTCTCACTCCTGTTTTCCAAGATTTCTTGCTCTTTTTTCCTCTTTGTCTCTTAAAGCAAGATTTCTCCCCCCCCCTTTTTTTTCTTTTTGGCTTGGCAGGGTGTCTCTCCCCCCCCCCCTTTCAAAATATTTTGAAGTTTGCAACCCGGGCAAGGCTGGTATTTGCAGGAGAAGAAGAAAAGAGAGGCAGGTTGGAGGAAAAAAAACATGGGGGGGATTTTGGGGGGGCGGCGAGGAGGGGGCAGCCACTGGAAAATATGCCCAGATTCTGCAGAGTATCTAGATCCCGTGAACAGCAACCTCAGGAGAGCTGCTTTGGATCTTTGTTTCCCAGGAATATATTTTTTTTGTGAGCCCCCCTCTAGTCCAGCCCAGATTATGCAAGAATCACCCCCTAAGATATGCTTAAGGATATGGGCCTCCTGGGGGGGTTGCAAGGAGAAAAGAGGGTGTGGAGGGGGGCTTTGGGGAGGAAGGTATGTAAATCCAAGGAGAACAGCCCCCCACTCTGGCTCATTTTGGGTTAATTTGTTACCTTCTTTGTTACAGTATTTAAAGACAATTTTTTTTTGTTATTTTAAAGTTTGTTATTCTTATTTGTTACTTTGCGAGGTGGAGTTTCAGAAACATTCCTTCAATGGCTGGGTTTTACATGGAGCACGAAGCTGGGTTTGCTTAACCCTTGTTTCTTGAATAAACCAAGATTGTCCAGGTTCACGCTATAAAGCTGAACGTGGCTGTGACACCCCCCCCCCCCCAGCGCACCAGACAAACCCTGAATAAATGCTGGGATGGCTTAATGTGATTTATAACTTGATCGATGTCCTGCAAGCCAGTTGATTCGTTTATTTTCAATATTTACACCCCACCTTTGGACGATGTTTATTTGTTCTCCAGAGAGAGATTCCCCAACATTGGGGGAACTGAAGAGCTGAACTTGGGGGCTCCCTAGATGGGGGTGCAGAAGGGGCACCCCAAGGTGATGAGGCTGAAAAATGGCAGGGTTCTTTTTTCAATTTCTTTTTGCATTGTTTTGCAAAGCAGGTCCAATTCCACACTATCTTTCCCAAAACTTCTAACAACCAAGAATCATGTTTACATCCCAGTCTTCCTCCAGCGAATGCCAGAAACCTGGTTTTCCTCCAAGCAACCTTGTGGTTTAAATGGCCTGGTTTATGACTTAGCAAGTTGTATGGACCCCCCAGAAATGTGGGCTCTTCATTAAACCATGGTTAAACAAATGCACAAATTCAATAAAGCCCTTTTGGCAGGATTTTTAAATTTATCAGTGCATCTGCAAGATTCCTGCCCTCCTTTACTTCAAAATTACAGGGCAGGGATCTTCCTACCTTTTATAACACCCACCCTGTGAGGTAGGCTAGGCTAAGAGACAGCACAGCCTCAAATCACCCCATGAACTTCCATAGCTGAGGGTAGATTTGAACCAACATCTTCACCCCTTTCTCGAAAGCCAGGTAGAATTTCAAACAACAAATGCCAGAGATCCTTTAGGAAGAGAGAAGATTCAAGTGGCAGAGAGTTCCTCCTGAGGCTGAAAGGAATATTTCTGGTCAGTTTTCAATGCTATCCTTTGGGATGCAGTCCTGCAAGGAGGGACCACCTGATCTAACTGCTACTGATTGACTTAAGGCAGGGTTTCTCAACCTTGGTGACTTTAAGATGGGTGGACTTCAATTCCCAGAATTCTCCAGCCAGCCATGGGAGGAGATGCTGGTTTGGAAGCTCTGCAGCCACCAGCAAAGGCAAGTGAAGCAGCTGAACAAAAGAAGGTGTTTTTTCCTCTGAAGGGAGCAGATGGTCCAGAGGAAGAAGAGGTAAAGGTCAGCATAACACGGGAAGGTGCAAGTCCTTTTCCCTGCTGGCCATTCACAGAGAAGAAAAAAGTGGAAGAAATCTCGGAGGAATTGAAGACGGAACGGGCTTTGTAAGGAGTAAACATTGTCATAGTATAGAAGTAATAGTGGTAGAATATTCTATAGAGGGAATTGTAATTGTCATAGTAATTGCATAGTCTTCATAGAAATAGAGTATGGGATAAGATAATAGCAATAGGAAGCCCTCATACATACAGTATGTTTGTAAATTTCACTTTTGCATCTTGGTTTATTCAGAATAAAACATCTTCCCAGCCCTTATAGGGAGGAATAAAAAAGCCTGCCTGTCCAGTGCTTCAGTGGCTTTTTTTGAGTCTGGGTCAGTCTCATGGGGTACAGTTAAAAAAAAAAAAGCCTGTAACAGTTTGCAAAGCCAACCAGAAGTGCCCAACTCTCGGTTATGGGCTGCAAGCTGTCAAGGAAGCTGGGCCCAAAACAGACCTAGATTTGAGAGTCAGATGGCTTGCCCGGGGCCACCGGATGTTTTAAAGGTGGGGCACAGTCTCAGACTGGAAGGGCCCTGCTTCCTCCTCTTTCTCCCCAAATCCATTCTCCGATGGCCATCTGGCCTCCCAGATAACCATCATGCCTGGAAGCTGAGGCAGAAAGGTGTCTCCTGATCATCATTACATCTCATGTTCTCATCTGGAGCTGAGAATGGCCATCATGGCCAATGGGGGATTAACCTTGGGGCAGAAAATGGAGGGGGGGCAATTGTGAACCAGAAGGCTGACTTCTCCCTTAATAACCCCCAGCCCTTGCCGTTCATGGGCTCCTTTCTGGTTTCCCAATTCTGAAGTTGTCCCTGTGTTTGCATTTGGATGAGGCCCTTTCCGACTGTTGGGGTTCATACAATCGGCTGGACTAGCCTCCAGTTCTGTGGAGGGCTCAGGAGGCTGTCTTGTGGGAACGCTGATGTTTAATTTTTCTTGTTCCCCATATGAAAGAATTCTGTTTTGTTCACTCAGGGTGCAGAAAGGTTTTGACTGCTTGACTGGTGCTCTCTTGCTTCCACCCAGGGATTAAAGTTTCTTCAGAACTAGCAACACAAATGGCTTCGGAGTTGGATTGTAGAATTGGGAAGGGAACCCAAGGATGATCTAGTCCAACCCACAGCAGCGTGCAGGAAACTGGAGAGAAGGTGATGGCAAGCTTCTGCATTTTGCCAAGAGAACTGCCTGGACATCCATGAAGTTACTAGGAGCCAAGCTTGAAGCCTTAGAAGAGACTCTGGAGGGGTATTTGTGACAAAAAATGGCTGACAGCTCCTTTAAAAGGTCAGGAGGGGACACACACACTCTCACACACAAACCTATAGTTACTTTGTGTGTTTGTGTATTATATATATGTGTATATGTGTGTGTGTGTGTATAGTTAGTTGATAGATAGATAGATAGATAGATAGATAGATAGATACAGTTATGTAACTAAGATTTTGTTGCTGAGCAAAAGTGTGTTAGATTTCACACCATTTCTCATGGCTCAGACAGAGACAGAAGTTGCTAATCACACTCCCCGACTGCTTTCACACAGCACTTTTAACCAGGTTACTAAATCAAGCCATTTTCTGGGCTCATGCAGTACCTAGGACCCCAGTAAAGAAACTGGCATTAATATAATATCCTAAACTTACAAGAAATTTATCTGAGGCTAAAAGTAACAAAGTCCAGGCTTTTACGATTTGGGTGTTGCGTAAAAACAGCCTTCGTAGGTTAACCTGTGTCTGTGTCACACCTCACTAGTGTTTCACTAATGGTCACTACCTGTCCCTTCCCTCTTCTTTTCTCATTCCTCTTCTCTCCCACCGCAGCTTTAGGTAAACATCTAATACAATTCTCACTTCTCAGGACTATCTTCCGTGCATCCGATCAAGTGGGCAGCAATTCAAAAAAAACCATGCCAAAAAAAATCAACCTTTATTGACCTTTGGTGTTTTTGCAGCTAAAGGCTAAAACAGCTGCCTCTCTGTGGGCTGCCTGTGAATCCAGACGCACCACAACAGCTGGATGGGCCTGGGTTTAGCATTAGCCCTGTTCACATGCATTTTGATGTGGTTTTGTGTCTCTGGTGGGGCTGAATGTTGTTTCCACTTTTTAAAACTCATCCAGTAAGTTTTAAGTAGGTGTCGGTGATAACCAATATTAATTCCTTAAGCACAGGGGGAAATGGCACCGTCTGAACAGAGTAAGTATGTGGGGTTAATTCAGTTGAATATTTTTGAGTTCCAAAGGACAGAAATCAATTGTGGAGTCCCTGATGCTCTCTGACCTTGGTGGTTTTCTTGCAGACATTTCATTACCCAACTAGGCAACATCATCAGTGTGAGGGAGGGTGGGGTTTGCTCCCTGTTTATCTACGATAGCTTTCCCTGCAAGTTTTGGTGGGGATGTGGTTTTCTCCCTGGTAGTTCCTTGATTAGGGTGTTGTTTTCTGCTTGATTGTTTGGTGTTAATCCCTGTTTATCTGGGTGTTGGTTGCTGGAGAGGATGTGTTCTGGTCTCACCAGACAAACAATCAAGGAGACCAACAATCAAGCAGAAAACAATATCCTAATCAAGGAACTACCAGGGAGAAACCGCCTCCCCAACACTGGCAGGGCAAGCTACTGTATACAAATGGAGCAAAGCCCACCCACCCTCGCACTGATGATGGTACCCAGTTGGGTCATGGAACGTCTGCAAGAAAACCACCAAGCTCAGAGGGCATCAAGGACTCCACAGTTCAACCCTGAGCTACGGAGTTTCTCTCCTATTAGAAATCAATTGTTCTGACTGAAAAGTAACAAGATCGGCATTTGCATTGGGTGGAGCCAAGCCTTTTGTGTGCATGTTTGCCTGATCTTAGCTTTTTAAAAACACATATTTGTATAAACGCATAAACAGTCCCAAGCTGGAGGCACTACTTAGCTGAACTGGGCTGAGCGTGAAAAGTTATAAAGGGCCCAGCCGGCACACCCTGGACATAAGGGGGACTCCCTCTTCTCTATTGCTGGCAAGGAAAGGATGTTGGCAAGAAAACCCTTGAAGTGGCCGGGAGACTCAAATGACACGAGGGAGGCTTTGCTTTATCAGTGAAGGAAGTCTGGCTTGGTGGGGACCTGGAGGTCTTTGACACAGAATTTTAGGTGGTACAGCCCATGGCTGGGGACGATGGGAGCTGAAGTTTGGTAGAAGGACCTCTGTTAGGAAAAAAGGGGTGCCCCATTTCTGCCTCTGAATGCAGGACAGGCCCAAAACTCAGCTGGCCACAAACACCCCGCAAGATTCGAACACGTTCCCTCCCCCAGCAAATGTTGGAAGGGCAAGTTGTGGGGGAATTGCTGCAGATTCCTTAGCTCTGGTTTCCTCTCCGCATTCCAGGCGGGGGGAGACTCTCAGGGGAGGGGAGGAAAGAAGGAACACCCCCCCCCCCGCCAGCCGAATGTGAACGAAGACAAAGCAAAGTGGGCTGGCTCTTCTGAGAGGAGGGCTTGGGCTCTGCCAAGATAAACAGGAGGGGAGGCTGGCAGCAGGCCAGGGGTAACAAGGGAGGGGCCCTCCCTGCAGCCCCCTCCCTGCAGCCCCCTCCCTGCAGCCCCCTCCCTGACATGCCAGGCTGGCCTGACCCAGAGGGAGGGAGGGGAGGCCGCTGCTTTGCTGCAGGATTGTGTTTGCAGAGCATCCTTTGCACAGCTGGAAGGGCTGGGGGGGGGGGCAAAGGGCCCCTCCCACTGCAGAGCTTTTCCCCCAGCACAGAAAGAGAGGGTGGTCCTTCAGCCAAAGCAGACCTGGGTCTCAGAGGCCCCCAACTCAGTCCAGAAGGCTCCAGAGAAGGTCCTGAGCCTGGGAAACAGCCTGTTGTCAGCTCCACTCTTCCTCCATGGTGCATTCGCACAACCCAGCTAGTGTGGTGATCCACTCCGGCAGAGGCGTTGAGGAAACCCAATGAATTTGGATCTTATTTATGTATGTACGTACGTACGTACGTATGTATGTATTTGATTTCTATAGCCGCCCATCTCACTCTTTAGGGTTTTTGGTGACTTCGCATTCCTCGTCTTTGGCCAGTTGTAGGACAAAACAGGCGGATTCTCCTCTCTTTTGCCATCCCATAATCATCTGCCTTTCCTTTGGCAGCTTCACCGCCCCATCTTCGAGACCAGAAGTTAAAAATAAAGGCTAAAATTAAGATTGCAGGTTCCAAAGGGGCTGGAATCTGGTGCAGGTCAGAGGTCTCCCCGTCTAACTGGCTGGCTCTTGTCTCCTGCCCTCTGGTGGCTCTTCTGGGCTATTGCAAGAGGACTGCAGTGAGAGGGACAGAAAGGGGTGCCCTCTGCTGGTGTCTTGTGGCAATTACAGAGGCAAAGGACAGTTTTGGCCACTTCAACTTGAAAAGGACAGCAAAGGTTACTCTTCTAAGTTTGTTACTGTTGTTGTTATGATTGTTGTGCTGTACAGGTACTCAAGGCACACAAACTTTTTAAAAAAAGGATATAAATGTTAAAACTGTGGGAGATTGACTGTAAATAAGGATGTATGAATGGAAGGAGGGAGCCCTACTTAGAGCCAGAGACTCCTGAGGTCCAGGAGTGGGGGCTAATGGATCAGGAGTCACTGGGGGCTGTAGGGCGGGGCTCATTATTGAGGTGGTGATGGGTAGGGGACGTTATGGCGGGAGCTGGAGGGCGGGCCATCTTCGGGGAAGACGCCCCTGGTGTTCGTTACCGGTGGCGTGTTCCAGCCCTCTGCGCTCAGACCCAGGCCCTGGTCAGCAGATCCATAGGGGCCCTGGTTTCCGGCTGCTGCTTTTTAATGCCAGGTCAGTTAATAACAAGGCCCCCCTCATATGTGACTTGATCACTGAGGAGGGGGCAGACCTGGCATGTCTTACCGAGACCTGGCTGGGTGCTGAAGGGGGGGTGCCCCTTTCGGAAATGTGCCCAGCTGGGTTTACAGTATGGCACCAGCCGAGATCCCAGGGCAGGGGAGGAGGGGTGGCTGTTGTCATCTGAGAGTCTCTTGTGGCCTTCAGGGGCCCTGCCCCACAAGTGGCTGGCTGTGAGACCCTGTTCTTCAAGTTGGGTTCCTGAGAACAGTTGGAAGTGTTGCTGCTGTACCAGCCTCCCTGCTGCATGGCAACCTCCCTGCCTGAGCTGCTGGAGGCCATCTCGGGGCTGGTGGTGGAATTCCCCAGGCTCATGGTTCTGGGGGACTTCAACCTGCCATCCCTGGGGCGTGCCTCAGAGGCAGCTCGGGAGTTCATGGCTACCATGGCAGCCATGGACCTGTCCCAGATAATTTGGGACCCGACTCGAGACAGTGGTCACACCCCAGACTTGGTTTTCTTGTCAGAGCAGTGGCAATGTGATCTGAGGGGAGAGTTAGATCTGTCCCCATTGTCATGGTCAGATCACGCCCTGGTGGCCCTGAGATTCTCTTATGCCACTCCCTTCCACAGGGAGGCGGGACACATTTGATTGGTTTGCCCCCGTCAACTGATGGACCCGGTAGGGTTTCAGAAGGAGCTGGGGGTTATACCCGGTGATCTGCTGCACGGTCCAGCAGAGGCCCTGGCCACCGCCTGGAATAGGGAGGCAGCCGGGGCCTTTGACGGGATTGCCCCTGTGCGGCCTCTCTTGCCCACTCTAACCCGGCACTCCCCGTGGTTTATGGAGGAGTTGAGGGTTCTGAAGAGGGTTAAGAGACGCCTAGAGCGCTGCTGGAGGAAGACAAAGACTGAATTCGACCGAACACAAGTAAAAGCCGCCATTAAGGCCTACCTTGTGGCGATAAAAGCAGCGAAACGTCAATATTTCTCCGCTCTTATTGCATCTGCAGAATGCCGCCCGACGGCCCTGTTTAAGATCACTCTATCCCTTTTGGGCAAGGTGGGTTCAGTGACCCACCTACAGGGCCGTGCAGAGGAATTTGCTGAGCATCTGCAGGACAAAATCGCTCGGATCCGCTCCAAGTTGGACTCCAGGCATGAGGCATGGTCTGGAGAGATACCAGGGGAACAGGCTTACCCAGTTATCTGGGAGCAGTTTGATCCTGTTGGACCTGAGGAAGTGGACAGGATCCTCCAGACAGTAAATGCCACCACATGCCATCTAGACCCATGCCCCTCCTGACTAGTAAAAGCAGGCCGGGAGGTGACATGTGGTTGGGTCCATGACATGGTTAATACATCCTTGGGAGAGGGGGTGTTTCCGGCGGCCTTTAAAGAGGCATTGGTGCACCCCCTCCTCAAAAAGCCATCGCTAGACCCGACTGTTCTGGACAATTTTCGTCCAGTCTCCCACCTCCCCTTTCTGGGGAAGGTGGTTGAGAAAGTGGTGACTTTGCAGCTCCAGAGGGTCCTGGAGGAAACGGATTATCTAGACCCCTTTCAGTCAGGTTTCAGGCCCAGTTATGGGATGGAAACGGCATTGGTAGCACTTATGGATGATCTCTGGTGGGAGCGGGATGGAGGCAGTGCATCCATCCTCACTCTCCTTGATCTCTCAGCGGCCTTCGATACCATCGACCATGGTATCCTTTTGGTGCAGCTCAGGGAGTTGGGGGTGGGTGGTGTAGTCTTACGCTGGTTCACCTCCTTCCTCCAGGGCCGATCCCAGTCGGTGTTGATAGGGGAGGAGAGATCGGCCCCACGGCCCCTTCTTTGTGGGGTGCCACAGGGATCAGTACTCTCCCCTCTCCTTTTTAACATCTACATGAAACCGCTGGGCAAGATCATCCGTCACCATAGGATGAGGTATCATCAGTGTGCTGATGATACTCAGTTGTATATCTCCATCCCGGGTGAAGTAAGTGATGCCGTGACTACCCTCTCCAAGTGTCTGGGAGCTGTGGGGGCCTGGATGGGGAACAACAGGCTTCAACTGAACCCTGGTAAGACCGAGTGGCTGTGGGTTAATGGTTCTTCTGTATCCGGGACATTAACATCTCTGGTTCTGGATGGAGTTGCACTTCCCCAGACAGACCCGGTGCGTAACTTGGGGGTCCTCCTGGACTCACGGCTCCTGCTCGAAGAGCAGGTGGCAGCCATGGCCAGGAGAGCCTTTGTGCAGCTACGTGCTGTGCACCAGTTACGCCCCTTCCTGGACCAGGAGGCCCTTCGAACAGTCACTCATGCCCTTGTTATCTCTCATATAGACTATTGCAATGCACTCTACATGGGGCTACCCTTGAAAAGTATCCGGAAGCTCCAGCTGGTCCAGAATGCAGCTGCACGAGCTGTTTTTGGTGCCCCCAGAAGGGCACATGTAACACCACTGCTGCACGAGTTGCATTGGGTACCAGTTTGCTTCCGGGTCCAATTCAAGGTGTTGGTTATTACCTTTAAAGCCCTACATGGCATGGGACCAGGTTACCTGAGGGACCGCCTCTTCCCCATTACATCAGCCCGTCCCACCCAATCGTGCAGAGAGGGCATGCGGACCCCGTCTGCAAGAGAATTTCATCTGGCGGGGTCCAGGAAGCGGGCCTTCTCTGCAGTAGCTCCCGCCCTGTAGAACATGCTGCCCCCGGAGGTAAGATTGGCCCCATCGCTCCTGGCCTTTCGGCGGAGTCTGAAGACCTGGTTCTGCCGCCTCACTTGGAGGTGGAGAGGGGAATAGATCTATATGGGGATGGTTGCTATAGACCACTCCTCCCACACTAAATTCAGAAATATAATGGTATTTATAGGACATACTGCCCCAGTGGTCCACTTGGGTATAAATGGTTATATAGGGAAAATACTAAAATGCATTTAGGACATAGGACATACTGCACCCTGGTGGCTCAATGAGGTATTGCGGGCTAAATGGGTGAAATATTTGCCATAAATTCTGTTTTATTGCCCTATTTAACCCATTGAGGCTTCAACACCTCATTGAGCCACCAGGTGACAGTATTTCTATATATTCCATTATATTTATCTATTTTTTTATATTGAGACTGTAATAACTCATTGAACCACCAGACGGCAATATTTCTTATAGGTTCAATGAATTTCCCCATACAGTACTATCATTTGACCATATTTATCCAGTTCAGCCAACAGGGGTGGGGTGGGCAATTTGTCCTATATTTTAAATGCATTCTCCTATTTCCCTATTTAGCCTTTAATACCCAAGCCTTCCACCGGGGACAGTATGTCCTATGGCCTAAATGCATTACCATATTTTCTGGTATGGTAATTTATTACAATTAGAGCCATTTATTACAAAGAGGGCCACTGGGGGCAGTGTATCCTATGTGTTAAATGAATTGACTTACTACTGCCTCTCATGGTGGAAAACTGGGCAATGTATTCAGTATATAGGACACAGCGCCCCCTGTGGCTGCTTTGGGTACTGTCATTCCATCTAAAAACAAAAGTGAAAGTAGGGGATGTAATTTCCAAGGCTTCCCTAAATTTCTCACAACTGCAAGTCACTCCAGAGTGCCTGGGGTGCAAAGTAGGAAAATCCATAGTGCCCCCACTGGCTTAGCTTGGTACTGCACCCCATTGTGCGCTACACTAGCATTATATCGCCCTGTGTTCCCCACTGAGTCTAAAATACCTCAATAACCTCAGTTCTTGAATACTTCTGCCTGGTGGCTTAATGAGATATTGTAGGGTCAATGAGATCAATGGGGAAATATAATGGAGTGTACTGGAAATATTACCTCCAGTGGCACAATGAGGTATTGCAGTCTCAATATGGGAAATAAGGCAATATCATTGCATTTATAGGTGTGAAATAGGGTAATATAATATTTATTTATTTTATTTATTATTCACATTTCTATTACCGCCCATCTCCCCTCAGAAGGGGGACTCTGGGAGGTTTACAATAAAATTCTCCTTAAAACCTCAACATCATAAAATCACCGAGCCAACGCCTACAATACTAAAATAATAAATAAATATAAATATGGAATCCAAGTGGGAAATTTCCATTCGGTAGGGAGAACTCTACATCACCAGCCACCCCCAGGAAGAGCTATTGCCCTTTCCATCCCAGGTGAGGTGGCAGAACCAGGTCTTCAAACCCTTCCAGAAGGTCGAGAGCGAAGGGGCCTGCCTCACCTCGGGGGGTAGAATGTTCCAAAGGGCGGTTGCCACTGCAGAGAAGGCCCGCCTCCTGGACCCCACCATAACGGGGTCCATAACATGCCCTCTCTGCATGATCGGGTGGGGTGGGTCAATGTTATGGGGATGAGATGGTTCCTCAGGTAACCTGGCCCCATGCCATGTAGGGCTTTAAAGGTAATAACCAACACCTTGAATTGGACTTGGAAGCAAACTGGAACCCAATGCAGCTTGCACAGTACAGGTGTTATGTGTGCTTATCTTGGAGCACTCATCACTGTCCGCGCGGCTGCATTTCAGACCAGCTGAAGCTTCCGGATACTCTTCAAGGATAGCCCCATGTAGAGCGCGTTGCAGTAATCTATATGGGAGATGACCAGGGCATGAGTGACTGTCCGGAGAGCATCTCGATCCAGGAAAGTGCGTAACTGGTGCACAACCTGAAGTTGTGCAAAGGCCCTCCTGGCCACAACTGCCACCTGCTGTTTGAGCAGGAGTCGTGAGTCCAAGAAGACCCCCAAGTTACACCCCAGTTCTGAATGGGGCAGTGCAACCCCATCCAGAACTAAAGATGACAACTTCCCGTATACCGAGGAGCTGTCAATCTGAAATATATGAAATATATCCTACCGCATTATATTGCCCTATTTTCCCCATGCAGCCTGCATTGCCTCATTGAGCCACTAGGGGGCAGTATTTCCTATATATCCAATTATATTTCCCTTATATTAGGAATATAGCGTGCAGTAGCTCATTGAGCCACTAGGGGGCAGTATTTCCTATATATTTCACTATATTTAACTTATATTCCCTATAGGGCCTACAGTACCTCATTGAGTCACTGGGGGCAGTATTTCCTATATAATTCATTACATAGCACTTACATTCCCTACATAGCCTTCAGTAAGTGATTGAGCCACTGGGGGGCAATATTTCCTATATATTTCATTATGTTATCCTTATATTTCCTATATAACCAGTAGCTCATTGAGCCACTAGGGGGCAGTATTTCTTATTTATCCAATTATACTACAGTCATATTACATATATAGTCTGCAGTCGCCAATTAGACAACAAGGGGGAAGAATTTCCAATATATATAATTATATTACCCTTATGTTCCCTTTGTTGCCTGCAGTGGCTCATTAGCCGCAAGGGGGCAGTATTTCGTATATATTTAATTATATTTCCTTAGGGTTAGGGTTAGGGTTAGGGTTAGGGTTAGGGTTAGGGAATCACACCTTTGTTTTAGGGAATCACACCTTTGTTTTATTGAAAATAAAACCCTTCTACAAGGCCCTGACCGCCCCTAAATGGGCGGCCGGGCCGACAAACTGCACGCAGGCAGACCAAAAAGAAAACAAACACACAAACCCGCCACCCCCCGAGGTCCACAAAAAACAGATACCCCAAGCCCACCACCCCCCAAAGTGCGGCCCTCACACGCCCCCTCCCCCACGCCAAGAAGCCCCCCACCCGCCCCGCCCCCCGCACAGACGCCCACACAAACACAGACCCCACACCCATCCCGCACCCACCCCGGCCGGCTCGCAGGCCCGGCCAGCTCCCCGCCCGCAGAACCCCGGTGCACAAGCCCCCCAACCCACACCGTGCTGCCCCCGCCCCAACCCACCCTCAGGCCCCCGCCGTGGGATGGGAAGGAGGAGCGGCAGGAGGGCAGGGGGAGGAGGGGGGACGGGAGGAGGGAGGAGAGATGGTGGGAGGAGCTACGGCCACGGAGAAAAGTGTCCACGGGGGCCGCCACAGCAA